>NC_050178.1:30611219-30683719 GCF_008315115.2 Sander lucioperca
TTTTCTAACAATGTATTTTAGCTTCACGTAGATAATGCAGTTTAGCTTCCAACTCTAACACTTTTCAATCANGACATTTTCAGATAATTCATTTCAACTTTCATCTTTGACAGTATTTCAGCTTCCAGCTTTTCTAACAATGTATTTTAGCTTTTCACTTGGGTAATGCAGTTTAGCTTCCAACTCCAACAATTTTCCTGATATTTCAGCAGTGCAGTGCATTTGAGCTTTAAGATTTTTCATACAATTTGTTTCATATTTCTGCATTTGTGAGTCATTATCAGTTAGAAAATCTACTCAGACCTCACAATGTTCTACATCTTTTGTCATTATTCAACTTTTAAAGCCAACAGTTCAGTTTAGCATAAGCTTTGAACTTTTTAATGAAATTCATACTTATTAAAACGATTTCCACTTTCTCAAAAAATCTTTCTCTGAATAGCTGCAGCGTGCCACAGGTGACATATGTCACTGTATGACAATGGCAGCAGGTGTGGTGATTAGCTTTATTAGAGCTGAAGGAACACTTTCCACAACCAGGTAGTGATGGCTCAGTGGATGTGACATGTGACTTTGGTGTGGGAGAACCAGGTTTGAATCTCACTGTAAAGCATTAACCAACGTGTTCTTGAGCAAGATACTTTAACCCATACTTGTTTCAGATGTGTTTTACCTCTGACATATAGCAACTGGAAGTCGCTCTGGATAAAAGTGTCAGCTAAGTGACATGTAATGTAATGTGATAATCTTTATAGCATGACACAGTGCTTTTCCCCAGACATGATAATTATTATATATTGTCTGTCTTTTCTTCCTCTTTTTCTCTTTTCTTCTCTTTTTCTCTCTTCCTATTTTCTTTCACTCTTTATACTTATTCGTAATTTCAATTATAAAATAAATAAAATAAATTCAGACCCTTCAATGTTCTACATTGTTTGGCATTGTTGAAATTTTCAAGCCAACAATTCAGTTTATCGTCAGCTTTAAAAAATATATATACCACATCTTTTATACATTAGTGGTGTTATTCAACTTTTTAATGAATTTCATGACCATTCATACTTTACCAACTATTCTCACTACTTCAACTATTAATCCAGTTTAGCTTTAGCATTTTAGCTATTCAGCACACAGGCACACACAAACACACACACACACACACACAAAGATACAGACAGACACACACACACACACACACACACACACACACATATATACACACACACTGACACACACACAAACACACACAGACACACACAAACACACACACAGACACACATCCAAACGCGCACACACACACACACACACACACACAGACCCACACTCAAACACAGATAGTCACACACACACACACACACACACACAGACACACACTGACACACACGCAAACACACATACAAATGCACACACACACACAAACAGACTGAAATTAAATTTCCAAATTTTATATATTATATTGTGTATACTATTGTAATCTGTGTGTCTGTAACTGTTGTTGTGTATTGTCCTCAAAAGGTCGCTCTTGAGAATGAGAATGTTGTCTCAACGAGATTACCTATTTAAATGAAGGTTAAATAAAAAATATTGTGTGTGTGTGTGTGTGTGTGTGTGTGTGTGTGTGCGTGTATCTAAAAATAAACCGAAAAACGCATAGCAACAGGTGACTTCAAAGGCTTCAGTCACTCAAAGCGAATCCGTATCAGTGGCGGGAATCTTATCTTACTGTAAATCATCATTTCATGGAACAGCATAATTTTGAAGAAAGACGGACACACACACAGACACACACATACTCACAGACAGACAGACAGATAATTTGACCTCGCTAGACAGATAATTTGACCTCGCTAATTCTTTGCGTATGGCGCCAGAATCTCTGACTTTCCCTGAACGCCTCAATGAAATCTGCGCAGTTCCGCACTCCTCAGCACAGCTTCGCCAGTGTGTTCTACAATCTTCTGTGGTAAGTAGCAGTATCCAGTCTGCTATCTAATAACGTTTTTGAATGGTAGAAGTACAGGTTTCGTGTTTTTAAAAAAAGGCTGGCATTGGTTTCCACTTCATACAGAATACAAACATGAATTAAGAGCGAAATGTTTGACTGTAACGTTACAGCTTGGTAAATTATACTTAGCTATCATTAGCTAATATTAGCGCCGATGCTAACGCTAACGCGATGCTAATGCTAACGCTAGCTAATGATAGCAGCTTGGTATCTTTAGCTAATATTAGCTAAGGTAGCGTTAGCATTGGCGCTAACATTAGCTAATGATAGCAGCGTTGATACAATTATTGATAGCTATCTTTAGCTAATATTAGCTTTGTTAACTGACATAAAACAACTTGTTAGTGGTTTAGCTGTTGTCAATGGAAAAGCAAACAAACTGTGTTGTTGCTGGAAAATGTAATACCAAGACAACAATGATGCTAATGTTGCTCTATCACACTGTTAGCTAGACCCCACTTAGTGATAGGTAGCTAGCTAGGTAGGTAGGTTCAATTCAAGGTCCCTGTAGCCTAAAGACATCACACACAACATACATACATGATAAACAGGATGATAAAAAGACATTCCACATGAATAATATGGACAATAAAAGAAAAGATACTACATATTGAATAAAAAAAAAAAAAATACACATACAAAGGGATGTATGGTAAGGTGCTCTATGAGAGTGATGACAGTTGATGCTAAGTGTTAATAGTAAGTTATAATACTGTTAATAAAAATCTCTGGCTAACTTTTTAGAGCAAGCATAAGTGCACAAGATTAGCACTTAGCTAACGTTAGCAGTCCTCTTAAATCTGCTTTTTGTCAATGAACCTAATCTTTAAACTGTTTAGCTTGTAACTGACATTGTGGCATTGTGTGTATTCATAAAAAATAAAATAAAAATGAAATAGCTGCTCTGCCTCACAGCCAGACTTGCTGTTATAGCAGCATTTTACCATTTACTGAGTGTTTTTGTCTCTGTACACTGTAACCTTTAACCCACTAACTCACAGTTTGTCACTGGTTTTCTCAACAGAACATCGATACTGCTGTGCGCTTTTGATTGGTAAGTATAGTAATACTATAACTGAAATTCATAATAGATCACATAACTCGACTGTAGATAATTATTTAGCATCTGTACACATTTAAGTTTTGTTTAGAAAAAATCCATTTACATATGATTTACACCAGGTGATGATTACTTCTGTGTACTGTGGCTATTAAAAGCAGACTGCACACTGCACAGAACTATGGCATATTGATTAAGTCCTAAGAGTTTTGTATCATATTAAAGGGAAATAAATTGCGTCCTTAAAAAGAAGTATTACCACAATATACATTCTAACATTTTTAAATATGAATCACGAAGGAGACTTTGATAATGAATAAGTTAATATGTTGTCCAGCCTGAAAAGTACTCATTAAACTGTGAGTTTGGTTTTCTAAAGTAAAACTGGATATGTCTTGCTCTATCCCTCACCATACAGATGATGATCTGATAGAACATGATGCATTGCTGTAGATTAAGCCACCCAGCAGTATATAGGAGTTAAAATTAGCACAATTATCAGTAAAATGCAACATTCACATTTATGCAGCAGCAGTAATCATTAACACACACACATGCATACAGACGCACACACACATACAGATGCACACACAGACAGACACAGAAAGACCCACATATACACAAACATACACACACACAGACACAGAGAGACACACACATCCCCACAACACACGCACGCACGCACTTTTTAAATATGAGTCACGAAGGACACTTTGATATTGAATAAGTTAATATGTTGTCCAGCCTGAAAAGTAGCCTACTCATTAAAGGTACCATGACATGGTGCTCTTTGGGTGCCTTTGGGGGACCATAGGCAGGCTGGGGGAACGCATATTAATGTTAAAAAAAACCCTCATAAATTGTAATTTCCATGCCATGGGACCTTTTAAAATAAGCTGTGAGTTTGGTTTTCTAAAGTAAAACTGGATATGTCTTGCTCTATCCCTCACCATACAGATGATGATCTGATAGAACATGATGCATTGCTGTAGATCAAGCTACCCAATGTTTGTAGTTGTAGTGGAGTATTTTCACACTGTGGAAAGTATTTTACTTAAGCGAATTATCTAAATAGTTCTTCCACCACTGGACATATGTATTACGTATGAATTTAATATTACAGTAAAAAAATCCTCTCCTCTCTCCCCCCCAATGTTTTTGTCCACCTCCTTCCTACGTTGCTGCTGGACCATCAGTGTTGGTTACCCCCGTGGCAACTCGACAGTATGTTCACACACATGAATGATGTCGTTGCTATGACATGTGTTGCCTTGACACTTTGTTAGGCAGTAAATACTACTACTGTCTTAACGTTATTGTACACATCTGCTTGTGCACTCTACATACTTTTAGTTAGTATTTCACCATCTGTGTTAGTGAATCCTTGGACCCTCCACAGTATACTTCATACACGCAAAAATTAGGCAATATTATGTGATTGAACACAGAAGTCAGTGAATACAGAGATTTCCTAGAGACACCTACTAAAGTCCTAGTGAAACAATGACACTACTAAAGTCCCTCTTAGCTAAATCATACCAATAATCTGTTCCTTCCTTGATGTTAAAAAAATATTCACATATTCAAAGCAATCACTTTTTATGTAATGTTTTTTTCCTGTTTTGTATGTCTAATGCGATGTTTCCATTTTGTGTTACAGGTCCGCTGACCTCCAGCTCCTCTCCCTCTCCATCTATCTATGAGATCATTCACCTCTCTCCTATCACTCTACCCACTCATCCCTTAATATAAGACGTTCTATCTCTCCTGTCAAATCTAATACATCTATCTAATTTTGAGGTTTTCTATCTCTCCTGTCATATCTAATATATCTATCTAAATTTTGGAAATTCTATCATTCTATCCCTCTAATTCTATCCCGCTCTATCTCCTTGCATTCTTGCAAGAAACCTCTTTTTTTGGAACGATATATTTGAAACTTGTCTTTTGGAACCTGATATTAACAGATTACTGGTATCTGTTTTGGATTCATGGGTTGATTGGAACCTGATCATTCTGTTTTATGTTTCTGTGAGTTTCTCTGCTCACACTTTTTCTACCTCTCCTGTCTCTCTCTCACACACATTTGATTTGGCCTTTTCAATTGGCAAAAACCTTATTGTATTTTTGAATTGTCCATATTGTATCAATATTCTAATTGGTAACAGTAGAGTATTTTTTAGTTTGTTCATTAAATTTAAATTAATTGAAAAGACTGGAAACACATACATAACACACATTTTGTTGAGCTTTTTATCACAAACATTGGACTGTAAAAACTAATTCAAAATTAAATCTGGTACATTTCCAAATATATTAGTTGCTGTTATAAAGTGTATCATTGACGAAAACTGTCTCTTGTTAATGTACATAACAATAAATTGAAATCCAAATCTATATATATATATTTAAGTATTGTTGTATGTTATTTGTCTCTGATTCACATATTTGTACCTCGTCTATAGATCCACCCACATTGTTTGCATCAACACCTTTTGTACATGCTTTATTGTTGGTTAAACCTTTTATAAAGTGAAATAAATAAACCTGTAAGGAGAAACTTTATTCTTTACATATATTAAAATAAACCTCTGAATATATTAAGGTTGAAAGAAATTAATCTGGCATTTACAAAACCTTAAATATACAAATACCAAAGTTATTCTTAGAAAAGCACAGTATTTGAACATCCGTACAGATTTCTTAATAGTGCCTTAAAATACTAAATAAACCCTATTCCTGTGTCCTATTGGTTTTCAATTTGCTGAAGATATAGAAACTTAAGTACCACTGAAATACAGTATATCCATAAATAATTTGTGTGATAACGTCAACTTTTACTTCTAAATATATCTTCACAGACTTGAAAAGATTTTGTGGGAAAACGTTTATTTGACCACTTACTATTTTGCTTTAAGATAAATATAAATAGAATATTTTTGAGATATAAATCGCCATTACTATTACAAGAGTAGATACTGCTTTAATCTACTTTCTTATGTTGCTAAGTTAATATTAATATATTTCGATATTAATTCATATTGTGTTTATTATCTTGATTGTCTACAATAAAAATAAAACAAGATTTGTGGTTTTGGATCATATCAACAATGCCGAGGAAGGGTAAGCGGTCACAAGCTCAAAGTCTGCGCCGGGAGAGGTTGAATGAGATTCAGGGTACAACAGGTGAGCGGGTAGAAAGTGTTGGTCCTCAGAGCTGTGGAGAGGTGAAGATAGCTGCTGATGAAAGTGTGACACAGGGAAGTCAGAGCGATGCACCAAAGGTTTCTGCTGATGAGAGAGGATGTCACAGCGATGGTGAAGCAAGGCCTTCTATTGTGACCCCAGTAAAGCTCAGAGGTCAAAGTGATGAACCAGGTGTACCACAGGTATCTTATGCTGACATGGTAAAGAAAAGATGTGTGGTAGTTTCTCCTGAAGCTAACCAGGTAAACCACAGAGGTCAAAGTGTCATGTCACAGGCATCTTATGCTAATGTAAAGAGTGGACATCCTCAGTGTGTAGCAGGCCCTTCTCATGCAGACCGTGTAAATCCGGCAGGTCAGCCTTCTGTAAGACACGTCCGTGCATCCCGCAGCCAGGCCTCTCTTAAATATGGTAAAAACAGAAATCAGCAGTGTACCTGCAACTCACTTACATTTCTGGCGTTCCTTCACGAAAATGAAAACCTCACCAGAGCAGATCTTGATCTTGTTTTGGATAAAGGTAATGCAATGTATAAAGAGGTCAGAAAAAGAGTTAATCACATCTATCTGAATACTGACGAGCTCCCTCATGAAGTACCTGCACGCACGCATACACATTATTTGGACATGGAACAACTTTCTAGATATGGCACATAGGAGAACCGTTACCTGGAGCGGTAGACAGTTTTCTGGACCTAGAGGCCGGACTCAGCTGTTTGCTTTCTGATGTCCAGTATGGATTGCTCCTGATGAGTGCATTATGCATTGCCGTATTCAGAACAAAGTCCGGCAGATACGGTTTCTTTGATCCACACTCCAGAACAGCCAAAGGTTTGCCCCTCCACCCTGGTTCTCACACTCCTGGTACTGCTGTCATGCTGACATTCTCACATCTTGGGGATATGATTGACCGCCTTCTGAAGTATCACAGAATGTTGGGTACACAGCCCTCCTGTAACTATGAGTTGAAGCCTGTGGAGTTTTACAATGTGAACACTGCCATCCTGAATACTGCTATCTCAGACAGAGACAGTCAGCCTACAACTCACACTGCTGCTGTATCAACTGCTCTTCAAAAGGAGGCGAGCCTGAGTGCTCACATCGGTGACAAATCTGTACATGAAATATTCACTCATATGGAAACTGAACCAGAAGTGTCTAGCCAGATCAGCTCGAACTGTGTCGCATTACACGATGCTGCGCTGAATAATTCAAACTCAACTATTTCAAAGGTAAACACTGATGCAACAGATGTCTCTGATAACATATTACAGGGAGAGTCCACAAACCTCACGTCTGTATCTTCTGTGAAACATAAAGAGGTTCATGTCATTTTTCCTGATGATATCCAAAGTGAACCAGAACCATCATCTAAATTCAGTGTGAATTCTGCAACTGAGAGTAAGTCAAACTTGACTGTTCCATTAATAAATACTGTGGCCAGTGATGACGTCTCGCGTAAACTGAAAAAACTTAATAAACAGCAAAGGAGAAAAATTAAGAGGAGACTATTGCTCTCTGAAAAGGTATCGCAAAGAAAGGAGAATCAAAAAAGGAAAGAAAGGAAAATGTATGCTTCACATGAAACATATAAAGCAAAGAAAACATGTTACTCAAGCAGGAAATATTCTGATGAAACAGTCAAACAAAGAAAAAGTCAGTGTGCTAACTACCGTTATCAAAACAATCCTGAAATACAAAAAAAAAAACAAATATATATAACGACCCGATACAGACAAAACCCCGAGTTTAGAATGAAAATAAGAGAAAGAATGACAACGTTTTACAGAAACTTTGTTGATTTCAGAGTGAGGCAGCAATCTTATATGACTCAGCGTTATGCAAATGACAAAGCTTTCAGAGATAGACACAGACAACTAATGAGACAAAGAATGCGAGACCGATTTAAGAACAACCTTCCATTTAGAAGTCTGTTTAAAATGAGATGTGCAAATAACATAAAAAGGAAATACAGATTGATAAATCGACAAACGTGAGAGTGACAGAGAAAATGACAACTCTTTAATCAAAGAGGCCATTTCTGTTTTCAGATCGCAGATAAAGGCCGGTCCCACTTATGTCTGCACTGTCTGCCATAAAGCCTCGTTTCCAAACCAAGTCCGCCCCAGGTCAAATTATGTGAAAAATCCACATATAGTTGCAGCGTGCTTGACAGGGAAGTATGTGCATGTTTGCGATGAAGGCTGTGAACACTGCAAGGTGCCTGATGAGAGAAGAAGTGAGTGGATTTGTTACACCTGTCATGAACATCTTAAAGATGGAGCTATGCCAGCTCTAGCTGTAGCCAACAACTTAATGCTTGCTGACATCCCACCTGAGCTGTCAGATCTCAACATATTGGAAAGGCATCTCGCATCCAGATGTATAGCATTTGCCAAGATTATTCCTCTTCCTAAAGGCCGCCAGAGACTAATACGAGGAAATGTTGTGTGTGTCCCGTCTGAGGTGCAGGAAATGATTGAAGCTTTACCCAGACTGAGAAGTGAGTCTCAGGTGATGAGAGTAAAACTGAAGAGACGATTGTGTTACAAGGGTCACCAACTTTTTCAGACAGTTAATTGGTCAAAGCTCATTCAGGCTTTGCATAAACTCAAAGAGATCCATCCACAGTATGAGGACATAACTATCAGAGATGAGGCTGAGTTATGTGATCCAACACTTCCTGATGAGGATGATGAAGATGATGATGTGGATGCTACAATGAAGGAAGATGATTATGATGAAACTGATTTAATGGAAATTGACAGGTGTGAGAGTAATGCTCTGTGTGAGGCAGAAAATGAGCCTGAAAATGAACGGGATATAGACATGTTGTCATGTGATGGTGAACAACCAAAGGAGCAGAGAGATGATGACGACCAGGACGGTGACATGCCAAACGGTGGTTTCGCTCTGGAATCATGCCTTCAGCCGTGTGACGTGGCAGAGGAGATTTTATGTTTCAGCGAAGGAATCTATTCCGTTGCGCCTGCCGAAAGAAATAATCCTGTCAGCTTTTTCAAAACACCTAAACTGGAGGCCATGGCTTTCCCTGTACAGTTTCCGACTGGTCAAAACACACTGGATGAAGAGAGACCTCTTAAATTAACACCCAGTAAGTATTTCAAAGCAAGGCTTTTTGGTGTTGATGATCGTTTCGCCAGAGACACAAACTTCTTGTTCTTTGCACAGTTTGTGACAGAAATGCATTTGGCAACATCGAGCATGACAATACAGCTAAGGAAAAGAAAACCGTTTACGAGGGATGGAAGAAATATTACCTCGGGAATGTTGCAAGATAAACGTGAGGTGGAGAGACTGGTGCGAAACAAGGATGCCGTGAGGTTTATGCAACCTTTAAGGGGAACTCCAGCCTATTGGGAGAAAACTACAAGAGATCTTTTTGCCATGATCAGACAGTTGGGAACTCCTACATTCTTCTGTACGTTTTCTGCAGCTGAAATGCGATGGCCTGAGGTTATCGAGGCAATAAAAAGGCAGCAAGGTGAAGATGTCGATTTTGAAGGGCTTGACTGGTCAGCTAAGTGTGACATACTGCGAAGCAATCCTGTGACAGCAATGCGCATGTTTGATAAGCGTGTTGAGGCATTATTCAGGGATTTGCTCTTATCTCCTGCAGAGCCCCTAGGCAGAGTCGTTGACTTCTTTTACCGAGTTGAGTTTCAGCATCGCGGAAGTCCGCACATACACTGTCTCATATGGGTTGATGGTGCTCCTGTTTTTGACGAAGACGACGATCAGACTGTGTTAGATTTTGTGTCCAAATACATCACAGCTCAGCTGCCAGACCCACATACACAACCTGATCTGTACAAAAAAGTCACAGAAGTGCAGACACCAACAAATCATTCGACATGTTTCAAAAGTGTCAACTCGGGATGCAGATTCGGTTTTCCTAAACCACCCGTCAGAGACACAATGATAACGAGACCTGGTGAGTGCATCGATCCAGTGGAAGTGGAAAAAGCAAAGCAAAAACTCCAACCACTTAACTTGCTTTTGAATGAACCTGAAACGGCCTCTCTGAGTTTGCAGCAGCTCCTAGCTCAATGCAATCTGACATACAGTGAGTACGAACAATGCCTTAACATGGTGAATAAATCCAGTGCAGTCATTCTGAAGCGTGACCCCCAAGGACTGCTGGGTAAATGGATATAATCCACATCTACTTGAAGCCTGGAATGCCAATATTGATGTCAGTTATATTCTCAACGCATATTCGTGCATCATATATCTGACCAGCTACATTACCAAAAAAGAATCTGGACTCTCTGAGTATCTCAAAACAGTCATCGAAAACTCCAACAGAGACAACGTCAATGAATGTGATGAAATGAGGGAAATAATGCAGGCGTATTCCAAAAAAAGAGAGGTCAGCGCTCAGGAATGTGTGAGTCGTGCATGTGGAATTAACATGAAGAAGTGTTCACGTGGTGTCGTATTCATACCGACAGATGACAACGCAGTGAAAATGAGTCGTCCCATCTCGTCCCTGGAAAACACAACACCTGAATGTTCAGATGTGTGGATGACGTTTTTGACTGACAAGTACAAAGCCAGACCTGAAACACCGGAGTTTGAGGAGATGTGTTTGGCTGATTTTGCAGCTACTTGCAGAATTGTCTATGACAAACAGACGAAAGGTAAAAATGTTTTGCCATTCCTGAATGAGATGGGATTTGTGCAAAGGCGGAAAGACGATAAGCCTGCCATCATCAGGTTTTACCGTACATCCAAGGAAAAATATCCTGAGAAGTTTTACGGCACGTTACTGAAACTGTACGTTCCCTACAGATCAGAGCAGGAACTGAAAAGACCGTATTACCCCACATATGAGTCATTTTACAGTAATGGATGTGTGCAACTACCAGGTTGTGATCATCTGGAGAGTGTCCAACACATTGTGAAACGAAACAGAGACAAATATGAGAAAAACAGTGACGAGATTGAGAATGCTGTTGAGGAGTTTGAGCAGAACAGAGGTGTGATCGATGAATGGTGTAATCTGGCGCTAGAATCGGAAGTTGTGAGGTTGGAGTGTATTGAAGAACTGGAGGCAAGAGAGCCAGATTGTGAAAATGAAAAAGATAATGTCCCGGAATACAGTAATCAGGCTAATTCTGTAACAGAAATCAGAGCCATCAGAGAGCCCCCTGCATTTGACCCCATACTGTTACGCCAAATGTATCAGAATCTGAACCAGAGACAAGCCTGTGTGTTCTATGCAGTAAGAGAGTGGTGTGTAAAGCGAATCTGTGGCCTAAATCCAGACCAGTTCTTCTTTTACATCAATGGTGGCGCTGGAACAGGAAAGTCACATTTAATCAAATGCATCTACTCTGAGGCATCTAAGATACTGTGCAAACTGCCGAGACGCGCTGAGGAGGCCGACATATCAAACCCAACTGTCCTGTTGACCGCATTCACTGGAACTGCAGCCTTCAACATATCAAGCACTACACTGCACTCATTACTCAAACTTCCGAGAAGCCTAAAGCCTCCATTTCAAGGCCTTGGTAACAATTTGGATGAAGTCAGATCTGAACTTTTAAATGCTGAAATCCTCATCATTGATGAAGTGTCCATGGTTTCAAAGCCCCTTTTTGCCTATGTTGATGCGAGACTCAAACAGATCAAAGGCAGTTAGAGACCATTCGGAGGAATGTCGGTAATAGCTGTTGGAGATTTTTTTCAGCTTCCACCAGTGCGACAGTCCAAGGCTCTCTGCGTGTATGACCCATGTGAGATTGACCTGTGGCAGGAACACTTTCAGATGATCACTCTGACTGAGATTATGCGTCAGAAGGATGATGTTGCCTTTGCAGAGATGTTGAACAGGATCCGTGTGAAAGAAAAGTCAGAGGAGTTATCCGAGGCAGACAGAGCTTTGTTGTCACAGGCCGTCACCGAACCAGAACTGTGTCCAACTGATGTGCTACACATTTTTGCAACTAATAAACAAGTTGATTCACACAACTCTGCAATGTTAGCTCTGCTCCATTCTCACATCACCAAGATTGATGCAGATGACTACAAAAAGGATCCACAGACGGGCAGAATGGCACGACAAGCCAAACCATTTAAAGGAAACAGAAATGAGTTACCAGATACGCTAAACGTAGCTGAAGGTGTCAGAGTCATGCTCACCAGAAACATAGACGTGTCTCAAGGATTGGTGAATGGATCTTTCTCTACGCTAGTCAGGGTAATATCCTCTGAACAAAATGGTGTCGCACATGTCACTATGCTCGGGCTCAAGATGGATGATGAAACAGCTGGAAGGAATTATCGTAACAGAGCACCAGGAGGACCAGACGATCTAGTGTACATCGACAGAGCAGAGGAGAAAATGAAACAGAAAGGAGTGGTACGCAGACAGTTTCCTGTTAAACTGGCCTTTGCTTGTACGATTCATAAGGTTCAAGGTATGACAAGGACATCAGCTGTAGTGTCACTGAAACACATTTTTGAACCTGGCATGGCTTATGTAGCTGTCAGCAGAGTGACCTCTCTCAGCGGACTGCACATTCTGGATATGGATGAAAGTAAAATATATGCCAACCCACAAATCACTGGAGCCCTACGGACCATGAGACGAGTCAATTTGGATGACATGATGCCTCTTCTCAAAATCACACAGGCTATGAACGGACATGACACTCTGACCATTGTTCACCATAACACAGAAGGTTTGCCATGCCACGTGAATGACATCAAGAGCCACCATGAACTGTGTCTAGCAGATGTTTTGTGTCTCACAGAAACTCACCTACAAGGCTCCTTTGTTGCAGACAGTCTCCATTTAGAGGGCTACACTATGTTCAAACGCAACAGACACCTGTCCTACACAAATGTTCCACAGATGGCCAACAAACGTGGTGGTGGCGTTGCAGTTTATGTGAAAGAGCACATTCAAGTACGTGAAAAACAGTACATACATAATGTCACTGACCTTGAGTTTTTTGGCTCTGAAGGTTGAAGCCCCAGTGAGTGCTTTGATTGCAGCTGTGTACAGACCTCCGGACTACAGTGTGACATCGTTTCTGTCAAACCTGGGAAGCCTGTTGGACTCATTGGAGGTCATGGATTGCCACCCTATCATTGTCTGTGGGGATTTCAACGAGAATCACTTATCCAACGCAAGTAAGCCAATCCTTGAGCTGTTTCAGTCCCGGGGATATGTTCAAGTCATCACTGCTGCCACCACAGATAAGAACACACTTCTGGACCTCATTTTTATTTCTAAACCGCAGCATTGTCTCCACTCTGGTGTGATGAGAACGTATTACAGTTATCATAATCCTGTATACTGTGTCATGTCCTTTAACAGTCCATAAAGATGGCAGCAAAGAAACAAAGGTCTGTACCTAATACCAAAAGTGATAACAGTTTGATTTAAAAAAACTAAATTAATGAAATCTGCAATGATGAAATGCATTATGGTCTAATAATTTAAAGGTGTCTTATTTGCAGCTGTACCAGATGTCAAAAATCCACTGAGCATTATGTTGTGTTTTTTTTTGGATACCTCATTGTTGTTGGTCTCATTTTGTTTGGTAATGTTAAGTTTTGGCAGTATTGGATAATGTAATTGGTCATAATTGTTTCAGGTAACCATATTATTATGAGATATATTTACAAGATATATTGGGCTGTACATCCCAAGTACAGCCCTAAACATTCAGCAGCTGTGTACAGCATTGTACACAGCTGCTATCATTTACGCTAGCAGAAATACATCAGAAAGTACGTGTTCTATATGTAACACGCACTTTCTGGTGTATTGGTACCTACCAGCTGAAACCCCACATTTACATGCCACCCAATTTCAGGGTGGGTGGCTGTTATAGACTATAACTCATTACGTTTACTTTCCCCTGGACGAGAGACACAGTTCTCCTGTGTCCTCTGTGAGGACACCGCCAGCTATGGCCTCACCTCCTTCATCACTGTGAAGAACGACAACAACCAACAACAGATGCTGCAGCAGCAGCAGCTTAACTGTCCATCAACAATGGACAGACAATCACTGTTGGACCACACAGGGACACCTTAACCTTCATGCTAGTCCCAGTCATTCTTCCAAGCAGAGGATGAGATAACACCTGCCTGCCTTTGCTTCACATTCTCTCTGGCTCTAAAAACTGAAAAAATGGACCACCACTGCCTGCTTTCCACCTACCAGCGCTGAAGAGTCTTCACAACAGAAGGTAATGATTCTAATTTCATATGTGCTTTCTATATTGCTTTAATTGTGTCTTTATTCCTGTATTCACTTTGTAATAACGCAGCAATTTTGCAACACCGTTGTTACAGCTAGCAGTACATTGTCATTTAAATGAACTTTTTGCTGCAGGTCTGCCTCTGCTGTGATCACTCCACTTCACACAGTGGAGACAATCAGGACTATAAAGAAGGCTAAACATGACAAGAAGCTGAACCCCATGCAGCCTTCCTAAACTACTCTGTGTAAAATTGCACTGTACAGAAATGTTGTGTTGCCTTGCAGCAGTGTTCAAGGTATTTAATTATTGTGTATTATGTAACTTTTGAACAGGTTTTTTGCATAGTCTGCAGTTTATTACAACAACTTTCTATTTTCTCTTGTCAGGACCTGCTTCATTTTCCTACGTCCACAGCTTTGCATCCAATGCTGTGCACAGTTCAGTAGAGCCTAACTACTGTTGACGTTTGGCGAGTGATCAGGTGAACTGATGCGGGGAACCAAACTTACGCTGTCACAGAGACAGCTCCTCCTCAGTGCAGCATTACAATTCGCCCTAAACAAGTTGTAAAGGTAACTATTATTTTTATTAACTTAGTACAAATTCCCTTTTTGTCCAAAGAACTAACAAAAACACTGTTGGCATTACTTTTCCATCTATAAGGCCTCTGCTCCTCAACGTCACAAAAGTGATGCTGTCCTCCCACCAAAGACTGGCCAGATACCTGAAAGCAGCAGTTCTACAGCCCCTGGATCATCAAAGGTCACAATGTTACAGCCCCTTACATCTTCACAATTACACTGTGCTCTGTTAAGAGTTTTGGTTTGTGCCAACAATGGACAGATTCAACAATTAGCAACTTACACTGCTGACTCATGGACACTATGACTGTAGGACACCAATTTATTTTGTTACATTGATAATTGATATATACCTTGTCTAATTCGAACAATGTAATCTTATTTTGTATTTCATCACAATATATTTTATTAATTTATTTTTCATGTCATCCTTTCCTTTTCCTTCTTTCTCTGTTTTCTTGGAAGACACAACAGATTAAAAAATAATAATATATATATATATACACACACAGAAGGAAAAGGAAAGGACGACATGGAATATATATTACAAAAATTATAATTATTAGTGTGGGGTTTGAGCTGGTAGGCGTGTTAAAGGATTTTCACATGTGTAAACTGGGCCTTGGGCTAATCTAAACCCTACTGAAAAGGTGTCACAGTGTTTAAATTTAAGTCGGTGTAATCAAAGCTGAACGTTTTGTCTTCAGAATGCCCAAAACACATGACTTGGTTAAATAAGCCTTGTCAAAAGAACTAGTCAAGAACTAATGTCAAGAACTAATGTCTTCAATCATGTCAGAAGACAATCAAGTGACTCTAACCCTATCTTCCTTCAAAGTCAAGGATAACCCTGCATTATTTTGAGGCTCAGTAAACTGAGCTAAATGTCGGGATACATTATTTGGGGTTTTAGCCTTCAGTCTAACCATGTGAAAAGCCTTTATTTGTAGGGTTTAACAATATTGTAAACCATTGAAACATACTCTACTGACCTACCTGCCTCTCTCAACAGTATGACACCAGTACTTTTTTAGTTATTTTTATTATTTATCTCCACCTTATATTATTTATACATTTTATGCTTATGTTTCTGTTTCAGGACAATTCATATCTTTTATTTTATTTTTTTTTAATTCACCTTTCTGTTTTCCCTCTTTATCTGTTTTCTAACAGATATATGCCAGTTGAAGGGGGAAACTTTTCAGTTACTTTAGTTGCTACATGCATCTGAACTAACTGAATCTGGAAGAGAGGACAGATGTAAAAAAATATATATATATTTGTGTGGGATTTCAGTAAACTGAGCTAAATGTTGGGATAAAATGACAGCAAGTGTCAGTACAGGGCGACTGCAGCTTGAACCAAACATGGGATATTAGCCTCAGTCTAACCACCATGTAAAAAGCCTTTAATGGTAGGGCTTAGGCCGGCTGCACACTGGCTGCGTGGCCTGAGCGTGTCAGCTGCGTGGCGTGTCCGTTCCTATTTCGGCTCCCATGTTCCCAGGTTAGAGCTTACACACTGCCTGCGTGACACGCACGTCTCATGGGCACCGAAAACGTGTGCATGCTAGAAATAGGACTGCCGCCTATTTTTCATGTGACAAGCAAGCCGCCACGCAACTGACACGCAACAGAAACACCATGCTCACGCCACGCAGGCAGAGTGAAGCCGACGTTAACAATGTTGTATATTGAAAGATACACTATGGAGCCATTTGATTTTATCACAATTGATATATTTAATTTAATTTTCAGTTAGTTTAGTTGATAGGACATAGGCCTACTGATGGGAACAATATACAGTGGTGTGAAAAAGTGTTTGTCCCCTTCCTGATTTGTTATTTTGTTTGCATGTTTGTCACACTTAGCCTAAATGTTTCAGATCATCAAACAAATTTAAATATAAGACAAAGATAACACAAGTAAACAAAGTAAAAACATAACTTCTCAGGAGTGCCTGGCTGACCAAACCTACCCCATGAGCACAGTGATGAGTCATGCAAGAGGTCACAAAAGACCCCACAACAACATCCAAAGAACTGCAGGCCTGACTTGCCTCAGTTAAGGTCAGTGTTCATGACTCCACCATAAGAAAGAGACTGGGCAACAATGGCCTGCATGGCAGAGGTCCAAGACGAAAACCATTGCTGAGCAAATTGCTGAACACTTTTGGGAAAATACTCTGTGGACTGATGAGACAACCGCATTTCAGAAAAAGAACATAATAACGACAGTAATGTGATGGTCTGGGGCTGTTTTGCTGCTTCAGGACCTGGAAGACTTGCTGTGATAAATGGAACCATGAATTCTGCTGTCTACCAAAAAGTACTGAAGGAGAATGTCCAGCCATCTGTTTGTGACCTCAAGCTGAAGCGAACTTGGGTTCTGCAGCAGGACAATGATCCAGAGCACACCAGCAAGTCCAACTCTGAATGGCTGAAGAAAAACAAAATGAAGACTTTGGAGTGGCCTAGTCAAAGTCCTGACCTGAATCCTATTGAGATGCTGTGGCATGACCTTAACAAGGCAGTTCATGCTTGAAAACCCTTCAGTGTGGCTGAATGACAACAATTCTGCAAAGATGAGTGGGCCAAAATTCCTCCACAGCGCTGTAAAAGACTCAATGCAAGTTATTGCAAACACCTGATTGCATATGTTGCTGCTAAGGGTGGCCCAAACAGTTATTAGGTTTTGGGCGCAATCACTTTTTCACACAGGGCCATGTAGGTTTGGATTTTGTTTTCCCTTAATAACAACAACCTTCATTTAAAAACTGCATTTTGTGTTTATATGTGTTAACTTTGACTAATATTTAAATTTGTTTAATGATCTGAAACATTTAAGTGTGACAAACATGCAAAAAAATAAGAAATCAGGAAGGGGGGAAACACTTTTTTCACACCACTGTATATTGTTGGGCCCTGCCTTACAAAACTAGTAGAAAAACAATTACTGTTTAGGCACTATGGATTTTGGTTTTGCAAGAATTGTTTTATTGTATTTTTCTGTTATTTTTATTTATTTAAAAAAAAAAATATATATATATATATATATATATATATATATATATATATATATTGTAAACCATTGGAACATACCCGTCGGGCACACTGGCTTCCTTTCTAAACAGTATGACAACAATTTTATTTTATTTATTTATTAATATCTAACTTATATGCCTCAGAAGTGCATGCTTATTTTTTTTATTTTATCACAATTAATATAATTCATTTATTTTTCATATCAACCTTTCCTTTCCCTCGTGATCTGTTTTCTAACAGATAAATGACAGATGTAGAAGTAGTAGAAAACAATTACTGTTTAGGCATTATGGATTTTGGTTTTGCTAACCAATTTGTTATTAATACATGTTTCACTCACTTACTTTTGGTATTAGGTACAAGACCTTTTTTTCTTTGTGTTTTTATTCATCTGTTAAAGTCAGCTATCATCTTTACAGACTGTTAGAGGGCATTTCCAAGTTTTATTCTTTGGTACTTTGTTTTTTGGAAACTCCTCTTTCTACATGCATTTGTCATTTGAAATGATAATAATAATAATAATAATTTGAAATATTATTATCAGTATGCACATTGTATCACGCTTGTTTGTATTTTAACTGCTGATATGACTTCCTGTAATTTATTACTGCTGATACTACAACTGCATTTTGAAACATATTAATTATGGTGTTAATTACTACAACAGTTTTGACCCAAAACAGTAATATAATTGAATGAAATTAAAATATATTTGTAAGCAGGTCAACTGTCTGCATCATCTGTTAAAACAGTGAGACCAATGATCTGTTTTTCACGATATCTTACAAAGATCCACACACCATTTCATTACCTTTCCATTTTCCAGATCATGCCATTGTTTTCATGTACATAATGTCAGGACTGTTGTTAATTGTAACATGCAGAATATGTTTGCCCATCAAACTCCAACAGTATTACTCAATATAAAAGTTACTTTAAAGACCTCAGACTTTCATTGTTTCAGTTAACTTCAGATAACATATTAACTAACAACCCATATTTAGGCATTTTCGATGCCTTAATATCATTGTATATTATGTTTTTTAGAACATGGTTGTCATTAATGCATTTCATTTTTCCTTTTCAGTGCAAAGTTCTTCAGCCCCCTTCTTTTTACGCAATATATTTCCCATCTCATCTCAGCTAGATTGATGCTTTTTCGTTCTATGCAGTGTTTAATGTCTGATAATAATACAAGTATTTTTTCTTTCAGCCTTTTCAGGCAATTCATTTCAACTTTCAACTTTGACAGTATTATAGTTCAGCTTCCAGCTTTTCTAACGATGTGTTTTAGCTCTTCACTTATTTAGGTAATGCAGTTCAGCTTCTAACTCTGACCATTTTCAAGATTTTTCAGCAGTATAGTGCAATGCATTTGAGCTTTAAGGTTTTTCATACAATTTGTTTTATATTTCTGCATTTGTGAGTCTTCTCTACTTATTCATTATCAGTTAGAAAATAAACTCAAACCTCACAATGTTTTACATATTTTGTCATTGTTCAACTTTTAAAGCCAACAGTTCAGTTTAGCATAAGCTTTTAACTTTATAATGAAATTCATACGTATTAAAACGATTTCCACTTTTTCAACTATTCTCACTACTTCAACTTCTTCTTACTGATTTAAGCTATTCAACCAGTTTAGCTTTAGCAATTCAGCTATTCAGCATTCCCACACATTTTCCGCAGGAAATGCATTTTCTAGTTTTTTTCCTCTTTTGAATATTGTCTTTTTCCCTCCAAGAGCATATTATATTGGATATTGTCATGGTTTTGTATATAAAGAGTATAGTATAAAATGTGATATTAATGTTTATATCTCCTCACTAGGTGAGGATAGTGGCATGGCTGACGAACTATACAAAAAGGTGCGTATTCTTTGCTGGGTGATGACTGGACCCAACAACCTGGAGAAGAAGGCTCGGCATGTAAAGTCCACGTGGAGTCGCCACTGCAATGTTGTGGTCTTCATGAGCTCTGTGGATGACCCTGACTTCCCCACGGTGGGCTTAGGTACAAAGGAGGGTCGGGACCAGCTGTACTGGAAAACGATCCGGGCCTTCCATTATGCCTACGAACATCATGGCAATGAGGCAGATTGGTTTCTCAAGGCAGATGACGACACCTACGTAATCGTGGACAACCTGCGCTGGGTTCTTTCGAATCACACGCCGGACGAGCCAATTTACTTTGGCCGAAGATTCAAGCCCTACACTAAGCAGGGCTACATGAGTGGCGGTGCGGGCTATGTGTTGAGCAAAGAGGCTCTGCGGCGATTTGTAGAGGGATTTAAAAACAAACTGTGCACTCACACTACCTCTGTAGAGGACCTGGCAATGGGGCAGTGCATGGAGAAAGTTGGGGTGCTGGCAGGGGACTCCAGAGACACTGTGCACAGGGAGACATTTCACCCATTTGTCCCCGAGCAGCACCTTACTGCGAAGTTTCCCAAGAGCTTCTGGTATTGGAGCTACTGCTACTACCCTATCTCAGAGGCAAGTGCAGCACACTTTATGGACTTTCTCTGCTTCTATGCTATTCGCTAACTCTCATATTAGCCAGCAAACTGCTAGTTTTGCTGCTCTCTCTCTCTGCTTGAATCTATTGTTGTTGTTTTTTCTATTGATCACATTTGAATGCCTGGTTGTATGCCCACACCCGCTCCACAGGTCCACCGCAGTGTTTTGCCCGAGTTTCTTTCCCCTTGGCAATTTTCTTGCCTCCGCGCCGGCGCTAGCATTATGTTTTTGGGTTGTCCGTCTGTCTGTCCTATTCTTGTGAATGCGATATCTCGAGACCCTCTGCAGGGAGTTTCTTCAAATTTTGGACAAACATCCACTTGGTCTCAAGGATGAACTGATTCGATTTTGATGCTCAAAGGTCAAGGTCACTGTGACCTCATAAAACACATTTTTGGCCATAACTCAAGAATTCCTACGCTAATTATGACAACATTTCACACAAATGTCTAATAGGATTAAATTATGAAGTGATGACATTGTATATCCAAAAAGGTCAACACTCAACTTCACTGACATCATAATGTTCTGCAAAAACACTTTTCTGGGTATTAATCAGCACCCTCAAGGCCGTCCCCACCATAACCATAACTATAACGATATTAAAAATTGTTCTAACTCAAGTGGATGGCGGAGTCCACACCACGACAATAAAGACAACGGCAGTGGTGAACGATATCCATGGATCACTTTTTAGAACGAACATCCATCTGAATTTACAACATGGCACGGCGAAGAAATTTGTTTCGCGCAGGTGGTCAGTGGCGTGACGTGACTTTTCCACTCGGTGGGGCAACGATCCTTAAGTTCTGTATATTTTTGTATTTGTTCCTTTGGATTATGTTGTTTGTCAAATCCAAAATAAATCAAATCAAAAAATAACCACATACCACTGTTTTTCCTCAGGGTCCAAACTGCTGCTCGGACGTGTCGGTGTCATTCCACTACGTAGATGCTTCACACATGTATTTAATGGAGTACTACACGTATCACCTACGTGCCTTTGGCTACAGATACCGTTACGAGCCACCAACCCCCCTGGGCTACAATATTGAGCAGTCAAGTTCCAGCGATGCTGCAAAAGGAAAAAAAGAGCTGACTTCTAGGGAGAAAGGGCAAGTAGAGGGGAATGATCCGTCCAGGACTGACAAGAGACAGGATGCAGATCCCCCACCTGCCGCTGGTAAAGAACCTCCTGCTGCTCCAGCAGGAAAATAACAGTATGACTGTGGGGGTGCATGAAGGGACTGGATCTCATTAGGTAGGCGGTATGTGTATTCTGTGTGTTTGCTTAATCATTCTGATAATCTTTACCCACTTTGATTCAAAATGTCCCCACATACAAGTAGGGCTGGGTACCGAAGTCAATACTTTTTGGGCCTTGACCGACTTGCCTCTAAAGTATCGAGTATCGAAAAATGCCTCGCATTCAATATCCAATTTCAATACACAAGGACTAAATCTCATCAGCGTGAGTGAGCCAACAAGCATGCAGCATGCCTCTACCAAGAGCTGATAATGTTTGTGATTGGCTGTCTAACGTTACACATTGTAAAGGCAGGCAGGAAAAACTCTACGTTACGCACAGAGACAGGGAAAAATAAATGAAAAGATTCAACGTGACATCATGACTTCGCGTAAACATACACGCCACTTTCTAAAGCCAAGTTATCTGCGTGTATGTCTACGCCGTACACAGCTGACGGGTTGCAGGACAACAACGGCACGGTTACGTTTAGGAAGAGAAGAAAGGGACGGTTGGGTTTAGTAAAAAAAGAACGCAACGGTTGGGTTTAGGAAATGTGACACGTGAGACACAATCCCCGGTCTCCTGGGTGAAAGTCCTGTGTTTGACCCATCCACCTCCCCAACCAACCTCCCTATGCGAATTTTCGGCCTTTCATACTACTCGCTACCGTTCTTTTCTCAGGAGAACGTGGCGTAAATTGACATGCAATCGCAAGGTAATGTAAGTCAATGGAGGCCAAACGGCGTTGATAAACACGCTAAAAAGCGATTATGCGTCTTGATAACACACCAAAATGGCATACTAATCGGCGTGTCATACATACGCCTCTTCTTGAGATCAGTCTGAAAGATTTGTGCGGTAATGTGTAATGTAATTTCTTTTTGTTTTATAAAATTGGTATCGAAAAAAAGTATCGTTTAGGAACCGGTATCGAAGTCACAGTATTGGTATTGGTATTGGTCATTTTTGAACGAAACCCAGCCCTACATGAAAGCGTGTTGCTGAAGGACTGTTACTAATGTGAAATGTGACTGCCAGACTGGTCTTAAGGAAAAGAGGAAGAATGTTGCCCTTGTTTTCAGGTTTTTTAGGTGGTTTTTACAACCGAACGTCTTCTTTAGAAATCAGGAAAAGCTTTCTGTGGGCTGCATTCATTTGTAAACTAACTAAAGCACCTTTTTAATCCATATGGACCTGTTATGGGAAAGTATTTTCCAGAGAGAAGTTAAATAAGATTTTGCCAATGTTTTATCCCTTCTAGACTATTGCAAACCCACCAAAACACCTGATCTTCTACTCTCTACAGCGAGGTAGTTCTTTGTTTGCTGGAGTTGTTTGATTACATTCTACACAGACTATAGGCCTTGGAAAATGTTTAACCCCCCTTTTGTTTATAGGTGACATAGGTATTTCTTTAGAGCATATCACAGTTTTCTGCATTCCAAACTTGTTTCGGCTGCATTCAAGCATTTATACGATACAGGCATAGTGTTATGTTACATACATGTTCCGTGTCTGTTTTTATTTGGTTCTATTCTGCAGTAGCTCTAAGAAGATTGATTTCATGTAAAGATTTTTTTAATACTAAATAAAATAATAAACAATAAACTAATAATAAGTTTTATTAACACAACTAGGGCTGCGACTTACTATTCTTTTATTATATTTATTACTGAAAAAAGTCTTCAAACAGCTTGTTTTTCCAACCAACAGTCAAAAAACATAAAAATGATCAATTAAGACAAAGAGAAGCCGCAGATCTGCTCGAGAGAAGCTGGACCTACGTAATGTTTGAATTATTGAAAAAACAAAACAATTTATGCATCATCAAAATAGTCAATGTTTTGTCATAATTTTAATTGATTAATCGACTAATTGTTTCAGCTACATAAACGTCATTATGGAAGGCAATTTAAACTGATCTTGCAGCCTTAATTAAGTGCGATGGAAAAAGGTAACTACATCACATGCATTCATGTTTCCCTATGGTTAATAGACTTAAACTGATGTGACCACGATGCTTTAAATGAAAAGTTCAAATGACTAAATTTTTAAAATCCAGCCAAAGATTTCCATGAAGGATGATGACGCAACTGAAACGGACTTATTTGTGGTCCTGGTGACGTAAATCTGGGTGTTTCTCATTTATTTGTTTAGTTGGTGTGTATATTGAGTTAACTGAAAACTTTCAGGATGTTTGTCCGCAGCTTTATGTTAGTGTGATCTGGAATATGTATTTAGTGGTTTGACCTTCAGCCAGAAAAGGAAACCGGTTAGTCAGCTCTCTCTTTCTTAGGAATGAAATACACCCTTCTTCTACCCGTGCTTCCTGGATCTGGCACTAGATACACACACTTCACAGTTCCCCTCATCTCCCCTGAATGGACTCATCAGCTTGTGCCTTTTGTAAATTTGAGATCGTATGAGCCATCAGCTGCACACATGACTTTGCACTGTGACATTACCATGACGAGAGTGACGCTTTCAGATGGAGTATAATTTTATTGAATCCTTCCAATGTAATAAGTATGGCCTTTGGGCATGCCAGCAAATCACTTGTTAATCATAGTGGGGTTTTTTTTAATACAATTTTAGTTTCTACAATGATGTGTCATTTTTTTATTCTGTGTGGGCCAGACCTTTTGTTTTAGTACATTGTGTATAAGCTTAAGTTTAAAAGCATTAACAGTTCCTGTACTACTTTGAAACCAAACAAAAAAATAATAATTTTGTGGGTGATACAGTAATTACCAAATAGAGAAACTGGCTTCAGGATTCAGGCAGGATTCCGTGATGATTCAGACTAAACATATTTTTTGTTCATGTGAAAATTTAATACACTTTGAGTGTTATAATTGCTGTTTTTTTTAACCACATAAACATCCCACTCTCCAAGGTAAACAATGTATGAGGTAACTAATGCCTATCAAAATGCCTTTTGTACATGTTTACACTCAGTTTCTTTCTGTACATGAGCACAGAGAATGTTCGGTTTGTTTTTTTTCTATTAAAATGGAAAGGTCCAGTTTAAACCAAATCAGCATGTTTTACATAATGGTTTCCTTTTGAAATAATTGAAATATGTAAAACATTTCAGTAGCAAAGGGCTTCAGTGCATATTCTTACTCTCAGTCCTGCGGGCCCAAACACAGCTGATAACCATCACGTCTGGTTTCTGATGCCAGTGATACAACACATCCAGTCCTCGACAATCTACTCCAACATTCAAATTGTATCTAAGGGATAGGTGTACAGTACTGTTTTTATATCTGAAATGTATTTATGTTGGTATTGACATCTAAATTGAGGTGTTACACTTTAGTGTGTAAATGAGTATTGTGTGAGTTTGTGAGCACACATGATCAGTGTGCAGGATTGTTTTCAGTGAATGGTTCTTTAATCACTATAAATAAATGCATATTTTATTGTACATTTGTTTTACATTAGTTATTACATCAGAACATTTTCCAGTAACAGTATAAAAGCATTAATGCATGGTTAATATGGCTTCACCTCTGTAGTTAAATAACTTTTATACATTGTCCTCTTGTTACTGTAGCTGTGAGGACTTTTACAGCCTTTGTTGAGGTTGAGGAGGCGTGACATCCTCACTACAGAAAGCCTTAAAACCTGAGGAGATAGAGAACAAAGTTAGCAAAAGATTCAGCAACAAAGATTGTTTTTTATTTTTTAATTTTAGGGAGGACACAAATCAAAGGGCCTCACCTCTGCCTCCCGTGATTGACGAATCGGCCACGCCTTGTCTGTAAATAGTCCGGGGCCATTCCTGTTACGTACACAGAAATAGCAGATTCTAACAATTCTAATAAACATACCCAGTTTTACAAGATCTGCTGGACAGATTTTTTGGCAAAAGTGCTTAAGAAGCAAAGTTACATAATTTAGAGTCTTATTAGCAGGTTAACAACTCCTATTCGTCGATACTTTTTAACTCTAAAATGTCCTGCTTAGTACCTACACATCTTGGCCACAATTACTTAATAACTAAATTTAGTCGATGTTTATCAAAAAAATATTTGCTTATGTTACGTGTTTATGTAAAAACAAATATCAGCTGATATTATATTGTTATAAGTATTGGTTGAGCTACGATGGTGTGAATCACAAAACTGCTCATGTTATCGCCTAAATATATGAAGTGGAAACTCAAGCTTCAAGTGTGGTATCAGGTTTGTAATACTGGCCGTTTTTATTTATGGTATTGATTTTAAAAAAAACAGTATGCACAATATCTGTATATTTGTCTTACAAACCGCAGCCCAATACACAGTGATATAGTTTAAAATAAATCATATGTTGTGTGGCTTGCTGAAAGAATTGCTCTGTGTTGCTGAAGTCACTCACCTGTTCTCCGCCCCAACAGATCAGCGAGGAAGTAATCCATGCGTCCTGTGCAAGATGAACAACATTTTTAATACAATGCCATAAAGCTATAGGTGAGGTCATTAAAGAAAAATACTGGTTTTAAATTCATACTTTTTCTTGACATCGGGGTGTTTCTGTGGCCTGCAAAAAGAGTTAGGGGTTAGACGACAAGAGTTTGGGTGTCAGTGAGAGAGTACTGTCGAACGAGGGGTTTCCTACAAAAAAAACTCACTGTTTGGTTGAGCAGCACTTCTCCTTCCCATTAGACCCACAAAGCTGTCATAGTCGACGTCTTTAAATCTCTTCAACTCTGCATCTTCTTGAACACAGCTCTCCGGCTTAGCCCGAAAGACAAAACATCATTTGTTAGCCTGTTTGTTAATTATTGTGCATTTCAGCTTAAATGTTCTGAAAATCTACTACAGTGACCTTAAAAATCAGGACATAACACACTTGACTTTATAAATATCATGTCAATGTATGTAGCCTTACCTCTGTCAGTGATTTGTAGGTGTCTTCCTTACATCCAGACCTCACAGGAAATAAGACAAGGACGACTAAAGCGACCAGTGAAGCAAGAGTGCAGCAGTTTGGAGTTCTCTCCATCACTCTGAAATGTAAATCAGATTTAAAGCAGACAAAGCCTGAACATTACCAGGTTGTTTTTTTATCAACATGTACAAATATTCTGTGACCAATTGCAACTAAACATTGATAGCAAACAATTTTACCATAGTCACATTCTTTAATTTCATGTTTTAGAGAAATTTGGGACAGTTGTTTGGACAGGGTCAAACATTTTAATAGGTGTGATAGCAGCAACTAGTGGCCAGGAGTGTATCTTTTCCATAGCTGACACTTGACAGGTTTAGTGACAGGTTTTTAAACTATTAACTTAAAAGCTAAGGACATTTCCAGTTTTAGATCTGAATATTACGGTGGCCCTGAAGTGCAAATCACAACAGCAATAAGAAAAACGCAACAACAAATCATAAAACACAACGGCAAATAGGAAAACAAAACGGCAAATATGAAAACGCGACAGCAAATTGGAAAACACTTCAATAAATCACAAAACACAATGGCATTAACTTCTACCGGAAAAGGTAGGGCCTATCTAGTAGAGGACGGACCCTCCTGATTGGACAGACGCACTGTCTGTCAGACTGTCTGTCTTTCGCGCTTCCAAATCACCCACAATCCTATGGCTTTGCCGGCTCGTTAAAAAAACAAAAAAACAATGGCGGACCTAAGCGGGAGTTGGAGCAGCATTGCTGTTGGCACAATTAACATTTAAATGTAAGTATATTTAGTGTTTGCCGTACATTTGTTATCACCGTTAATGTGTTACGTCAATGTCAAGTGTTACGCATTAATGCTGGTACAAATTGCTATTATAATTAGGTAGATATACCCTGAGCTAACGTTAAGCTAACTGAACCTATCATTTAACATTAGCCTGTTAGCTAGCTAGCTGGGTTGCTGTCTTTTATGCCATTTGTGTTCGTAAAGTTTAATGTCCGGTGGCATTTTCATCTCTTTTTATAAGCCATTACTGTATATGTGTAATGTTAGCAGAGATTTAGAAATTGGTGTGTTGTAGTTGTAGCTGCAGGATTGGAGGTAAAGCTGCACCTTGTTAACTTCACTAGCAACGTTAAATGAAAGCTAAAATGTATGAGTAGTTTCCCATGTAACAAGTATAACGTTCCGTTATAGCATTTATAACGGTAAAGATCTTTTTATTTACTTTCTTTCAAGAAAGTAAATACAGGAAGAAGGTCCTGTGTTCTGGTCTAGTGGTCAAACCAGCTCATTTCATTAAAATTATCAGACATTGTTTCGCAAGAGACGTGACTACGTCTGCTCTGGTCACCGAGACTTCGCACTGCTCTGCCGGCGTCTGTCTCCAATTTTAGCGGCAGGTGGTTTGACCACGGAGATACGAGTGACGGACGCCAAGCTTGACTGCAGTCTATTTCTGTAATAGAAACACTGCAAGCTGCTACAGTTTGCTGCCCTTCTGCATCACAGATTGCTAAACACACCTGACTACAGGAGACATTAGCTCAGACGTGCGGAGTACATATAGTTGGTGCGGTTCGAGTACAGATCACATTCTCATCACAAACGAATCGCTCCAGAGTTCGAATGAAAGCGCACCGAGACCACCTCTTAAAGCAGGTCTCGGTACGCTTGTTTGGTCCGCTTTTGATGCGCACCAGAGTTCGATTGCCGTGTTCTCACCTGCCCAAACAAACCGCACCAGCGGGGCAAACAAACTCTAGTTCGATCCTTGTTGAGCTACAGCTCCTCTAAGCTCTAAGAAATCTGTCTCCAATCAGCAAAGCATAATGCCAGAGTACACAGTGGTATGTTAAGATAGAACACAAACTAGGTGTGTTGATGCTGATAAACATCTAAAACACACGGGGAAGGTGTCCAAAGCACAATGGTGCTGATCTCGGGGGATATTATCTGGGTGATGACATATCAGGGCATTTATTGAATAGACAATGGGCAGGAATGCATGAAAATGCAGGATTTTAAACTACTGTCAAAAAAATCATTTCATCAACTCACTAGAAAATTCAGAGATTTTGTGTACTTAGTTAAGACAACATAGAGATGCCTGTAATGTATTTTCATAAAGATCAATGAATGACAAACTGATGTTTAAAGATGCTCTGTTTTGCACTGAGTGCAATGGTGTAGATGAGGACATAATTAAAAAAAATTGAGATAAAATCTGAAATGTTTCACACTAAATCTACAGTGACCTCTAAATACTGTGATTTTTTTCCATAAACTTCAAAGATTTAGTTAGGAAGAAATTACAGTATTTTACACTACTGTATGCAGTAAAACGTTTTAATGCACTGTGGGCTCAATTTTGGATATATTAGAAATCTGAATACTATTTTTGTTCAGAACGGTATGCAGATGAAGTTGCTGAAGTTTGGTGTCAATAGAGCCAAAAATATGGGAGAAGATAGGTTTAAGAAGTTTGCAGTTTTTGCAGAAAGTAGAGTGATGGACTTCAAAATTGCTACTGGGTAAAAGCAGAGGATAGTTTCTGCTCTATTGGGGCTACAGTTGTGACGTTGTAGCATGTACGGTTGATTTGTTATGAATTATGTAGATAACAACATATGTTGGAATGTTAGATGACTGCTGTAGCGCCACCCACAGGAGCATACAAATCGGACTGATTGGCACAGGACTGGACTTGTGCGCAAAGTTTGGTGAGTTTTTATGCATGGGAACCATAGACTGTTAATATTTACAGTCTATGATGGGAACATGGATTTCTTATCTTATTTCTTTCTTCTTCGCTGCCCGGCCCCTTATAATACTGGCAAAAACAGTCCACGCAGCTTCGCTCACGGCATGAGGGGAGATTTCTTTCAAGTATTTGGGTCAAAACATTATTGATGCATGCAGCAACATGTACATGCATGTACACTGCGTCATACTTCTCTAAGAACAGGTACTGTTGCCTTTTCTATGGAACTGGCTTTCAGACAAATTTGGGGAATATAAATAATGTATGAAGTAAGTGTGAATTAACACATGACTAATCACATAAACTCGGGACTTGATTATTTCTAAATGGTCAGCAAGAAGAACTTATGCTCCTGTATTCATCATGACGCGTTAGTTATGCATTAGTTTTAACCATGTGTTTTGTACCCTCATAACACGTTACCAATTTCCTAATAATTTAAGTTTAAGTTTTTTCATTTCAATTAAATTACTTAAAAAGATTTTTCCTTTAGTCAATTCACAGCAGGTAAGCTGAACATGCAAACACGTGCAATTTGCCTGAAGACGCATAAAATTCAGAATATATAAACAATTAAGTTTGTAAAAAATAACTAAATGATGAATACACAGTTCCTTGGGTTTAAATGGATAAGTTATTTCAAGATATTTCTGTGGAACTCAACAACTGCTTAACTAAAAAGGTTTTTTAAGAGTCTAGTTTCTAAGAGTCTGGGTTTTAGTATCAAAAAATTATTAGGAAATTACAATTAGGAAATAGTGGACCCATACAATAAAACATAATAAGCAATAGAATGGCCCAACATAAATGCAGCATGTGCTGTTTTGTAGTGAAGATTAGAAACCAAACCTGTCAGTTAATCAATGTATTCAGTAATCCAATACATCATGCAATTAGCCTTTTATATGACAAAAATCAAATCACATAATTTAATCAGAAAATAGGCTGGTACAGTATATTTACGTCTTCTCTGAATGAACAGAGTAACCTCTCATAATGTCATTAGGCTCCTTTATCACAATAATCTATTAATAATGAATGAAAACAACATGAAGTCTCACCTGTTCACAGTGTTGAAAAATATTGATCTGATGCAGTATAAACCAGTGATCTGTTGAACAGTTTACTTGCTATCAAAGAAGCTCTATGCCGACTCAAAATATGTCTTTCGCTCAGTGGCCTCTCTACCTCAATTATTATAGTCCTTGAGCTAATTTGTAATCCAATTAGAGCTCCACCCGCCACCCAAAACCCAATCACACCCCTACACACACACACACACACACACACACACACACACACACACACACACACACACACACACACACACACACACACACACACACACACACAGAGTTTGCATCTTTCTCATAAGTAAGTTTCTTAATATGGTACTATTGGCCATTATACTTGTTTTGCTTATTATAATTGCAAACAAAAAAACTTGAATTAGTGTGTGTGTGTGTGTGTGTGTGTGTGTGTGTGTGTGTGTGTGTGTGTGTGTGTGTGTGTCCCAGTAGAAATTGAACAATTAATGTGTAAGTGGACTGGACTTGGAATCAGTGTACGCCCTTGCAAGCGGATATTGCTGTTTTGTCTACACCGTCAAAGAGAGCCAAATTACTCCCACGCTCTCTGAAAGGACAAGCAGAAGCCTTCTGGCTAACCTTTTCTATCTACAAATAAATAAAAATATAAAAATAATCAAAAGTTTGATTGCACCCACTTATATTGTATTTATTATTTATAAGATCATATTTGAACAGCAATAAATCATTCGGTCTCACAAATTCAATTCAATTCAATTTCAATAAAATTTTATTTATAGTATCAAATCATAACAAGAATTATCTCGAGACACTTTACAGATAGAGTAGGTCTAGACCACACTCTATAATTTATAAAGCCCCAACAATTCAAGTAGTTCCCCAAAGCAACAACTCATACCTAAAGTACTAACCCTTACTGTGTTCATTACAGCAATTAGCATGGCAGAGGTGTTCTCTCTCTTCTTTATTGTTTGTTCATTTCAGATTGCCTTGAAGCTTTGACTTTTATTAGGAAAATAAAAGTCCTCTGGGGCTGAAGTGTTCTTTAGGAGCAGCCTGGAAAATTCGACTTCGGCCCATTACACTAAGACAGGACAGATAGGAAAACTTTCACTACCTTTTAACCAGGCTTTATGTTTGTGTCACTCGTGTTTTGAAAGCAGCCAAAGGAATGCAGTTTCGAATTTTGTTATGTTTCCGTCTCAGCCCCTTAAATGCGCTGAGGTGAGAAGTACATTTAGCACAAATGCAGCATATCTTTATACGTGCCACAGACTGAAACATCCCTTTACAATAATACTGTAAATGCACTTGTTCTAATGGGAGTAGAGAAGTAGAGAATAGGCCTTTCTTGATAACACTCTGTGCCAATACCTCCAAAACCTCAATTGAATGTTGTTCATGTCTATGGTTAAGCACCTCAAACAAATACCTTATACGTCTTTAATCTGGGAAAACCCTCTTACAGTTTGCTTAAGCCTTAGGCAAACTGTAAGAGGTTTTCCCAGACTTAAGTCGATTTTGTGCCGTTATGAGACAATCGGCACAGCCAAAAGAAAATAAAGTCCTGACCAGCAAACCACCAACTTTATGTATTATAGTAACACAATTGTCAGGACTGAGACAAGGACTCAGTGCCGTGTGTGTGTGTGTGTGTGTGTGTGTGTGTGTGTGTGTGTGTGTGTGTGTGTTTTAAAAAAAAAAGAAAAGAGAAAGGAAGCGAAAGGGAGGGAGGTATCACCAGCTGGTCTATGTCGGGTTCTACTATCCTAAAACCAGTTGAGCTTTTGTACAAAAAGGCACTCAAAACTCTAGATAAAAAAAATGTTTTCTTATCATCATTTCAAGGTCTTAGAGAAACATAACTTACTGAGTATTGATAATTTTTGTAAATTTTCCTCAATATGCTTAATTTATAAAGTACTATATGGCTTGGGGCCACCCCCACTGCTAGAGTTTATTAAATACAGACTCAGATCACCAGAGCTGTTGTAAACAGGGACTGTGAGGTTCCTTTTAGAAAAACCTCCTTCAGCCATAATGCACTATCTATTAAAGGAAGTGCGTTATGGAACACACTACCCCCAACTATAAGGGAATATCCCACTCTGGCCACCTTTAAGAGCCAGGTAAAGATGTGGCTTAGAGCTAACCAAACGTGCAATCACTTCTAACTGTATGCCGTACCGTATTAGCCCAGTAGAGCATACTAATGAATTGTGTCTTTGTTTTAACACTTACTAATGAATTGTCCTGTTTTTCCTTTTCTTTCTTCCCGTTTCTCCCTGTTTTATATAGCAAATGTTACTACTGTAGCCTATATCTTTTGTCCTTTTTATTGTAACTTCAACATGCCTTATGGATCACAGATGGAAATTAGCCCTTCGGCTACAATCTGGCACTTTTATGTGTACTGCTGTACATGTTCAAATGTGCATTGTCCTGAAATAATAAATAAATAAAAAATTATAAAAGTGAGTTTGGGGGACATAGTAATGGTCACAGAGCAAATAAAACTAGAAACAGAAAAAAAGCATGAATGCTGCTTAAGAAATTGTTAAGGGCTAGTTCTGACCCAGAACGCAGAGATATCACACAAACAACGTAGAGCAGTTTTAAAAGGTTTAATGAAACAAAGTGTACTCAGAGAAACACAGTTGGTTGTGTCAGGGCGGGGAAAACTCCTGGCTGGTCCGAGGTTGAGGCGAGCCGACGGGGAAGAGTCCAGGTGGTTACGGGACACGAGGTGGACAGGCAGAGATAAGTACACAGGTGGTTTCCCAAGGTGGAGACTGAGGCTGGACGGTGAGGCTGGAAGCATGCAGGTACAGCGGAGGAAGCAGCAGGTCAGAGCTGTAACTACAGAGAGACACAGGGTAAATATGAGCACAGCATAACAAGGGCAAAAACTAGAGTACATTTGGAACTTAGAGCCAAGTTACCACATAAGTTGTAGATAACGAACTGGCGCTGAAGAGGTGATCAGCCCGGGTTTAAATATTGCTGGGTTGAATCTTGAAGATTAGCTGCAGCTGTGAAGCTCGGCTGTACAGGGTTGAAGCGGCCACGCCCCTTGGCCTACTTTCCTCTGGACCACACCTCCAGCACTCCAAACGGAAAAACACAGACAAAACACAAACAAACACAGACACACAGGGAAAAGACACCCAAAAACAGCGCGGAGAGAGAGCTGACCATAACAGAAATTCTGTAGATATGAACGTCTTTAGTGTTTTTTTTTTATGGCTGCATGGGAAAACTACACAATTTTTTTATTGGATAAAATTGCCACAACTTCTGCATTCTCCTCAATGCACATATAAAATACATAGGATGATTAGATCTAGATATGAATAAATACAATGAGTTTTAGGTCACATTTCTAACTGACACTGATGTGTATCATTGCTATCCAATGAAAACCATGTGTCTTCGATTTGGCGATTCTGATTTTCTTTTTAGATAACCTAAAACATTAGTGATTCAATGTTTAATTAATTTAATTTAAAAACCCAATGGATTATCTGAAAAATGCAGTAAAAAATCTGAAAACAGGACTGTTTTTATTAGCTCATAGCTTTATTTTTTTGTTAGAGATACATGGTTTTCATAGGACTGCTACGGCCTGCTCCAGGGCAAAGTCATGCTATTCTGGGTGATCTGATTGCCAAAGAGATGGACTTTTACCAACAGTTTCTACAGTGTGAGCAAATGGGGCTTCGGAGAATAAAAGAACTTAGGTCTCAAGGCAAAGGTACAGAGTCCTCTGTGCAAAGAAAACAATGTTTGTCCTAGTTGCCATAAAATATCTTTATCAGTAAGGCCACTGTTTGAAGCCAGTCTGCTACCTCTGCACGCAGCACTTTTATTTAACCTGGATTCAGTCCTCACCACTGAGTACCTGGTGCTCATTTTAATGTAGCTTCTATTGTGTATTGTGTTTTTATTTAAATGTGTTTTAATGTGTCCTGTCTGGATGTGATATGATGTGTTTTAATGTACTTTTTTTAATAGCAGATTTTGCAAATGCAAACCAAAGACAAATGTATGCCTTTGTTCATGCAAAAAAGTAGACAACGTATTTATTATTATTATTATTATTATTATTATGTTATTATATTTTATTCTAAAGAAGCTCTTTTCTAAATAAAGTTAGTACAGGAAAGTGATGTGTTTAGATGTAAAAATACATAGAGAGTGAACAGGTCTGCAGTAACAAAAATTCATCCATTGTGAAGTAGAGTTTTGTATAGCCTATATTCCAATTACTATTTCTGTGAATGAGTTCAGTCTTTACTTCAGATAGCCCCCTGTTTTTCTCACTTGTCTTGACTGTGTAAGAGATAAATTTGCTCACGGCATGAGGGGAGATTTCTTTCAAGTATTTAGGTCAAAAACAAAACCTACCAACTGAGAGAGAGAGCAGAGGGATGGGGGGATGAGAGGATAGCAGGGCAGACAAACAAAACTGCTTTAAAACACATGGACTTTCCCCACGTGAATCAATATTCAAGCCCTGATCTCCCTGTTGAGGAATGAGGCCAAAGAGAAGAGGGAGCTGAAAGACAGACGAGACAGAGGGAGGGCTGTGGGATGTCATCTGTAAAGAAGGAGATTCTCATTGGAGGCAAAGAGAAAGAAGATTGCTATGCATGTTTTGAGGAAAAGAAAGGGGAAAAAGGAAAACAAAAAGCATCCTACATGCTGAAGCCATCTTGGTCACACTACACTCTACTGGACTCCACATCTGATTGTTATTAAGGTAGGTGCTGGAAACACAGCTGCCACAGGAATAAAAGATGCAATGAAATTTGAAAGTTGTGTGTGGAACAACATTTCTATTTTTAGTTGTAGTTATAGTACAGAAAAAGAAAGGACAAGCTGAGTATGGAGGCTAATGGGATGCGTTGTTTTTGCTGAAAACATTTTAAAATATAGATTTTTTTAGTTTGTTTGTTAAAAGAAAATCACCTTTAATGTGATAATCTTGACACTGGAATAGTTTCTCATAACTAAAGTCATAGATGGACAAACTGTTTTTCGTCACTGTTCCTGCTCAAGATTTTAAAATAGGCTATTCAATAAGTATTTTACTCCACATTGGGCTTTTTTTGCAAGCAGACTGGATTACAATTCTGAAATCAAACAACATAGACAATTGACTAATTGTGACACTAAAAACATTACAGAATAAGAGTAATGAGTCATTTAACATGTTTTTAGAGTCTGCAGTGAAATAGGTGCAGCCACAAAACTGTCTCTAGCCGAAACTATAGCCAATTAATCTCTGCGTGAAAGTAAAGACAAACATGCTTGGCTGCAGAATTTACAGTACAATGAGAACTCATTTCTTATGTTGTTGGGTTGTTTTTCTTCTTCTTTTCTCCTGTGTTTAATGTAGAAGCTTTGGGGGGGGGAAAGCTCCAACAAGACTGGAATGATGTCCTCCAAGTTGAAGTGGCTGATTGTGTTCCAGCTCCTGCTGAATGAACAGGCTCTGTGCAGGGTCCCACCTCCTCTTGCACGGAGAAACATTACGCTTCCAGGAGCTGACTTCAATGAAGGGGGAAAGGAGACAACCAAACCGGATCATCAGTCTCTTCTGGGATCCCAAACCCAGCTCAGTATCTCAGCAGCAGAAAATCCTGATCCTATTCGATCTGCCAAACGTATAATGTCAGTCCTCAGGGCGAAACTTCAGGGGCAGATTCAAGATCATCTCCAGATTCAGGGGAATGTCAGCTGTGAGGAGTTGCTGTCTGCTAGCACCGTGGACGACCCATCATCCTCCATGTTCCCCCAGGAGCTCCTGGGTCTCTCTTTAGTGCCTGTGTTGGTGGTGGCAGGCTGCCCACAAGAGGCACAGACCCTGGTGCTTAAGCTGTACAGCCTGCTGGGAGTGGCAGACACGGAGGAGCTTCTGATGGAGGTGGAGGGTCTGATAGAGAGGAGGATGAGCAAGTTTGCATCAACACCTGCACCTGCATCAGAAGCATCGTCTTCAGGGAGGGATCAAACAGGGCGCCACATAGAGGCTGTGATGTTTAACATCCAGCAGCTGGCCATGGTGGGAGAAGGTCCCTCCAAACAGAAAGGGCATTGTGAGGGTTGGACCAGGGTGAGGGGAACCACACTGGCAGGAACAGCTGTGGAAGGAGCCACAGGTGATCTAGAGGAGGCTGTGAGCACCTGCGAGAGACTGGGAGTCCTGTGTGCTGGTGTGACCAGCAGTGGACTACTCAAACCTGGGAAATACCAGGCAGTGTTTAAGAAAGGCAGCCACGTCCTGCCCTCTGAATCCACAGTGTCTGAATGTTGGATCCGTCAATGCAGCGCAGAGGACCATGTTTTTGAGTTGACCTCCGCTGCTTCGGGTCATCGGGTGAAGCGAAGCCCCCAGAGGAGCTGCATCAACAAAAGCGAGGAGCGTGTGTACAACGTGATGGAGTGGATCCCTGCAGTCAGCACCCTCTACAACCTTGGCACAGCTGTGTATTATGCTTCAGTCAACTGCTCTGAAACAGCCAAGGAGAGAGCCATCCTCAGTGCGGTTGACCTCGGCACGGATGCTCTCATGGTCGCCACAGGGGGAACTGCCGGGGTGGCAGGCTACGCCCTGGGTGCAGGGATGAAGACCGGTGTGAAAGCTGGTGTCAAGTATCTGCTCAGCTCCATGAAGCAGGAAGACGATGTGCTGGTGAACCAGGTCAGCTGGGAGGAGGGCGTCATCACCATCCAGTAGACTGAAGGATCAATAAATCAGGCTGTGAAACTTTAGCAATAAATATTGTTATAATTAGTTTATAATTTTTTTTCAAACAATGACACAGGATCAATGTTTGTTAACTGACATGTTTGAAGAGTAACATATCGGTTTACTAGACTTAAGGTTAATTGGAAAACAAGATTACACGTTTTTGTATTACTCACTCGATTATCATAATCAAGTTTTGAAAGGAGAAAAATAGTTGGGTTTTTTTTTCGTTTGTGATTGTGCACACAAACTACCTTAAAGGTCCTATGACATGCTGCTTTTTGGACGCTTTTATATAGGCCTTAGTGGTCCCCTAATACTGTATCTGAAGTCTCTTTCCCGAAATTCAGCCTTGGTGCAGAATTACAGCCACTAGAGCCAGTCCCACAATGAGCTTTCCTTAGGATGTGCCATTTCTGTGTCTGTAGCTTTAAATGCTATTGAGGAGGAGAGAGGGGGGCAAGGTGGAGGGTGGGGGTGTGGCCTTGACTATCTGCCACTTTTGCTTGTTTGCAAGCCATGATGTCTCTCTCTTTCTCATGGGCGGGCCAAATTCTCTGGGCGGGCAAAGCAGAGAAAGGGGAGGTAATCTTGCTCCTTATGACCTCATAAGGAGCAAGATTCCAGATCGGCCCATCTGAGCTTTCATTTTCTCAAAGGCAGAGCAGGATACCCAGGGCTCGGTTTACACCTATCGCCATTTCTAGCCACTGGGGGACCATAGGCAGGCTGGGGGAAATCATATTAATGTTAAAAAACCTCATAAAGTGAAATTTTCATGCCATGGGACCTTTGAAGTTTGACACAATGATTATTCTTAATTGAAGATGATGTGAGTGATTTTTGTAAACTAAGTGAATTAGCCTAAAATATAATGCAAATTCAGTTACAGTAAAAACTTAATTAAATTACACATTAATTGTAAACAATGTCAATATTCTATATATATATATAAATTAGTATGTTCATAACGTAACATAAGCTAACAACCTTTTTCCTTGTAGAAAAATAGCTGCTTTTGCGTAAAACAGATAGTTGAACAAATATTAAGCAGACATTTTTGAAGAAGAACTGGTCTCAGGAAACTAAACATCCAATCCCTCAAGACTTTCATTTTCCTTTCCAACCAATGTTGTTCTTTTGTTCACTCTTGATGTTTTCTTCTCTTCCATTATACCGTTTGGTCAGGTCAGAGTCACATTCCCACCTCTGGTGTTAATTGCAGGGACAATAGACTGAAAACTAAATTTTGTTTTTTTACATTCTTTTTTTCTTCAAATGTCAATAAATTGTATATTAAATCAATATGTGTGTATACAGTGACTGTCAGTGTGGTAGTTTTTCACACACTCATTGTTTATATTGCAGAGTAGTCTTACTTTCTCATAAAATTGGTCATCTTGATGAAACCAAAGTCAGTAGCTACCTAAAATATACAGTAGGTAAAACATATCACATTAGCTCTCTAAATCTAGTGGAAAAAGATGAGGATCAAGCTGAATGTTGTTTAATCAGATAAACCCAGTACAGGAACACACGCCTGCTTCTGGGTGGAAAGGGATTTGATTTGATTAAAAGAGCAACACTAGTTTAAAATGTGTTTGTCTAGAAGGATAACCTCAGTTTTTAACCTTTCTCTTTTCCACATCTATCCATAGCACAGATATATGGTAGCTTTTGTTTAAAAAAATAAATGAATCAAGGGAATGTTGATTAAAATCGTTCAAAAACTATTTTTTTATGGCGAGACCATACATTTTGAAGGGGGTGTCGAGTGGACAAATTTAAAATCAGGAACCCAGAATTTCTACAATTCCTTTCACAGTTTCTTCATGGCTAATTTTAATAATTAATTTATTCAGAATCCAAACTTATTTCTGTAACGGTGAGGCAAGTATGACACCTACTGGGGAGAGTGGGAGCTGGAATGAAGGAAGGAATGAGTAAACTAAATGCTAGGCTACTGTTATTATTGTAATATCCAATAAGAGTCGATTAGCTGAGTGGGAAAAAGAGTAAAATAGCACTAGGGCTATTATTTTAAAGTGTTAATTTAAAAAAAGTGTATGAAGTTAACTGATAGCTTAAATATTTGGAAGTGGTATTTTGGTAGCAGTGGTGGTAAATAATGAATAAGTAGCCTATATTTACTGAAGTACAATTTTAAGTAGGCTACTTGCTCTTTAGCAAGTAGCCTACTCGATCTTTTGTTATTGAGATTGTAGGCCTACGTACAAATATTAACTCAATAGGCCACGTATCAAATATCATGCATTGACATAGATCAAACTATACAGTAGTTTGTTATTCTGACTGGTTTATCAGAAACACATAACCTGTTCAGTTGTTTATTGATTTTTTAACCAGTGCATCACTTTATCACTTTCACAACCTCATTTCTCGTGAAATTTTCAGATTGGGCCATCAGTTTCTATTTTGCTCACCACTCCCCCTCGCTACAGATTGACGTGAAAGTGTACCAACAGCGCGTGCTGTTCTGTGTCTGTATCGACCAATGAGCTGTTAGCTCTTAACTCACGAGGAAACTGTGCTACTTTACTCGGACATTTCGACTCTTAACTGCCTTAACTGCAGTTGTGTCAGAGCCAAAATGGTGCCCATGGTTATCTTCAGAAGAACCAATTGGGAGGGATAAATAGACATCCAATGATTCAGAAAACAAAAATTAAGGAAATAACATTGACACGCCTGCTTATTTTTGGAAATTGTTTTGTTTTACCAACGTCTAACAGCAGCTACAGCTAACGTTAGCTACTAACGTAGAATCAAGAGCTATGCGCCTGTCTTAAATGACCAGTTAGCTAACAGTTGTTACTAACGTTAACGTTAGCTAGCTACATTTCAAGTTGCACTTGGACTGACAGCATAAAGTAAGGTGAGTAAATGTGTTGTTACTAATGGATCGTCCCTGTCTGCGCTGTTGTCTGACAGTTTGGCGAACATACAAATTAAGGATACTCGGTCTCAACTTCCAATGGCTTGTTAAAACATAATAACACAATTTGCAGTCAATACATTTCACAAAATAGTATAGTAGCTGTCACAGGTCATCTCAAGAGTTGCACTTTGCTCCTTCAACTGTCGATTAACGTTACAGACTTGTATTCATGAACCCGTCACATGTAAATGTAATGGCGCTGTCTTTTAAGGGCCGTCCAAATCAAAAACGATATCTATAAATACATATACTTTAAAAGTATGTCTCATGTAACAGAAACCACTGAGATCTTGTGTTTTGGGTGTTATTATCATACTATCGGTGTTTCGTTCCGGTGCTCGAGATCTGACACCCGCTTGCCTGCTTTTATCCCCGGCTCTCTGGAGCTCTGTGCCGCGTCCCGTCACCGCCGTCAGGGACCGCCGGTAGACAATAACCTTCTTCTTTTTGGTTCATGTACCCGAGTTCACGAATTTGTAGAATATTACTATGGACATTAATGTAATTTTACGTTGCTGCGTCTGCTGTATGTATTATCAGCTGGATCGTGCAGTGCGTGTTAGACGCCCCTATTTACAGAACGTGACCTCGTACTGTTTAGCAATTATTGTGGTTTTCTGTTTGTTTGCATGTTGGCGTTTCCCCTGATCAACCAAAGGATGGCTCAGTGGGACAGACTGAGGCAGCTGCCTGCTGCGTACACACAGCAGTTACATGAGCTCTATGACAGGGATGCTTTGCCTATGGATGTGCGGCACTACCTGTCAGCCTGGATAGAGAAGCAGGAGTGGTAATCTCATCTCTTTTGCCCCTGTTATCATTCAACCCAGATTGTATCATCCAAGGATCACAGTAAATTACCCTGTTTGTAAAACACTGCTATTTGTATCTTGTTCATTTGTTTTTCAGGCAACGAGCAGCACGGGACCATGACTTTGCCATGGTGCTATTCCAGGTCCTGCTGGAGAATCTGGATATACAACACAGCCGATTTGTTCAGGAGGAGTCATTGTTACTGCAGCACAACATAAGACGCTATAAACAGAACTTTCAGGTTTGTCTGGATGGGATTTGTGGAAAACAAAAGAACTGTTGTGGGACATATTTGTTTTAAATTGGAAATATCCACCTTGAATATAAATATTATAATCTTTCTTTTTTATATCAACATTCCAGGTGTTCTTGCTCCTGCCTTTGCTGATCATTTTAAGTAATTAACTTTGACTCTGATATCCATCTGACCTGTCTCCCCTGACAGAAGTACCTGGATGAACCTTGTGCCTTGGCAAACACAATCCTGTGGTTTTTGGGAAAAGAGAAGGAAATCCTGCAGAGTGCTGATCTAGCTGAGCAGGTTGAGGCAACATTTCATCAACTTAACACACCCTGCTGCTCATACAATATTTAATGAAAACAATTACGCACATAAGGGCTGGGCGATATGGCCAAAATCTTACATAGGTCATTTCATAACTCTTTAACGATATAGCATGTTTTCTGGTAATTCAATAAATAAATGCTCTATAGCAGGGGTCTTCAACGTGTTTTAAGCCAAGGACCCCTTAACTGAAAGAGAGACGTAGCAGGGACCCCCTACTTCATATATTGTATAAAATGAAGTTGCATATAAAACTGGGCCTAAAATAACATGTAGGGCGGCCTAAAACTTTTATACGTACCTTTTTTGCATAGAATATTAAGCTATTAAAATAGCCTAAAAATTGTTGGCATGATTTTATAAATCATGTTTTAATGTTATAACATATATGTGGCACAGTGAATCTTTAGGATTACCTGTATCTGTGGATGGCTACCTTAGTGACTACCTTACCTATAGGCCAGTAACCGTATCATCAGTGGGGATTTATATTTGATAATATGTTAGATTCATGTTAAGTCTTTTTAATTTTTGAAATAAATTAAGACTAATTTGGAGGCCCCCCTGCATTGACTCTAAGGCCCCCTAGGGGTCCCGGACCCCCTGTTGAAGATCCCTACTCTATATGAAATAACCACATGGTAAAGCGCCACCCAAATGGCATAAATATTGCCATAACGCAGTTTGGCCGCTGTTTTTTTCGACAACGCAATGGCATTTTTATATTGTCATATCGCCCAGCCCTCACACACATTTTGCTCTAGAAAAGGGCAGTTGTCACCTGTTTTTTTTATACAAACGAACAATTTATCATATGGTCACATTGTTTTGGCGTTTTTTTCCCAAATTACTCATTTGGTCAGTCACCATAAGTGGATGTGCTGTGTGTCTGCAGTACTATTACTTAATTCATAACTTTAATTAAAGCTTTTGTTAGTATAAAGCATATGTTGAAGGTGTTCAGTATGAATTTCCATTATACATTTTGTCTGTTTTCAGTAGTTCTGAAAAATGGTTTTTGGTCATTATTTAGAAAGCACCACATGTACTGAAAACAGGTGTGTGACTCAGTGTGTGGGCTAAAAAGCAACAGTTTTCCACCAAGCAGTGATATGTTTTAACTGCCACTTTCACTGCCACTTATTCTTTGCACTGTCTGCAGCAATATTACTCTGTATCACATCTGAAAGACTTTTAATCCTCCTACTCCTTTGCTTTGTTGCAGGTCCAGTTTTTGTGTGTAGAGCCGGAAGCCATGGAGACAAGCAGCCAACGGGACCTTGAACGTAAAATAGCTGGCCTCAAGAATGAAGTGCAGGTGCAGATTATGTTGCTTTATGCCATTATGTTGTGCTTTGTAGTTGAAAGATAGTACAGTTGATTCATTTTTCCCCCCCGCTGGACTTTTATGATATAGTGCATGGAACATACAATGTTATGTCTGGAGGAGCAGCAAGACGAGTTTGATTTTAAATACCAAACTCACAAGATGGAAGGTAAGCAGACTAAAAAGTTCTGGTTATATTTGCATACTGTGACAATGGTCTCTGAGGATGAGTAATACAGAGGCCTGAATCACAGCTTCATGTTCTCTTCTGTTTTGGTCTGTCTATGGAAACTGTGATCCCTCTGTGGAAATGGTTATACAGCTGTGGTAGATGAGGCTCTGAAGAAGGAACAAATGAAAGTTCTTCAGTTACTTGTCAACAGACTGAATGAATGTAGAAAGGTATGGAGTTATTCATTTTTTACATAAAACCATCTCTTCAGGCCAATTCTTTTCCTAATTAAAAAAATAATAACACATTTTTGTCTCATAAAATCACCTTCTTAGAGCACACTGTCAGACCTAAGTAAGTGCCTGGACAGAACTGATGACCTGATCGACACATTGGTGAAGAAGGAGCTGGTGGAGTGGCAGAGGAGGCAGCAGAAAGCCTGCATTGGCGCTCCAGACAATGTTTGTCTGGATCAGCTAGAAAAGTGGTATGTTCATCTCCAGTGTTTTTCAGCGCGCGGGCTGCGGCCTCACGCTGCTGCTGCGCTGAGCCCAGTGCGTTGTGTCTGAAAGGCCCATAAAAGTTATATCAATAATCACTCAACTCAATTAAGTGCAAGGCTGAAGAAAAACATGCTGTTTTATAGGCTGTATTTAAGACTTCCCCAATCCACCACTATTATTACATTTGTGGTCTTCATTTGTCTTTTTTCCATTTTTTGAGACTTGTGTGAACTAGTGTTACCTTTGTCAGATTATATTGAACATTTCAGTCAATCTAGTCTAGCCCAAACCAATTATTTTGTCATTTTAGTCTAACTTTTCACATAAGATTTTGTCTTAACATTATCTGATTAAAAACACAGGTTGTATGATTAAGAATGCAGCTTTGCAGTTACTTTGAGTCCTCCTAATTGTAATTATTAGTGATGCTTGGGTCAGGGTTATTTACGAAACACACGCACCCACCCGTCTCGTTATGAGAGACGATCGGCACCGCCAAAGAAAAATAAAGTTGCGTGCGTGTGTGTGCGCCGCAGATTTAGTCCTGATATGACGCACACAGCACAGGACACGAAACTGCTGCATTGAAAGAAAATCAGTCTTCCCTTTTTTGTCAATGAAAATAAAGAGAGTTATTGGTAAAGTTTAATTTTTTTAAACTACATTTTTATATCATCTTCTTTTGTCAACAGTATTGCATGTTGATGTTGTCCCAGTTAGTGTTTAAGTACGTTGGTGCAACTCGTCATTGTCTCGTCTTAGTCATGGAAACAAAGGTTGTTGATGAATATATATTGTCATAGTTTTCGTTAACAAAATTAACACTGGTGTGAACATCATCACTTTTGCTCTTTTCTTCTTGTTTTGTAGGTTCACCTGTGTGGCAGTGTGTCTGTTCCAGGTGCGGGAGTTTCTTGGTAAGCTGGAGGAGCTGGTAGGAAAAGTGTCCTATGACAACGACCCTGTGAAGGCCCAAAAACCTGTATTGCAGAGAAGAGCAGATACTCTTCTAAAAAACTTACTCAAAAGGTCTCTCTTTTAGGAAACACTTCATTACACTCTCTTGCTCTCTTATGATTTCCTTGTGAAATTTCCTGACACCGTTGTTTTACTGTTTCTTGAAGTTCCTTTGTGGTTGAGACTCAGCCATCCATGCCTCAGGGGAAAGGACCCCTGGTGCTCCGCACAAACGTCCAGTTCTCTGTCAAGACCAGGTCAGTGTGCCACTCCAGGCAACAGTACAATGCTAAGTATTTATTTGAATTTAAGTACATGTTTGTAACATCATCTATAGACTACTCGGTACATTCTGACCAATGCCTTCATTGTAATGTGATAATCAGTATCACTTTTCATAAATAAATATGCAGTTATTAGTATTATAGTTGTACATGTCAGGCCACTGACAAGAAGCAACCAAGACATTTGAAAGAGCACAATGTACTTTTAGCTACACAAACAGATCGTAACAGAGGGTTGTAGTGGAGCTAAACGCACCTAACCTCAGTTCACTTTGCCTGTAGTGGATTATAGTTCACTACATAAACATTACAGCAGTTCTTAACTAATATGAGAATAATAAGGAGAATCTTGATAAATGAATGTTTTTCTGCAAAGCCTTGTTATTCTTTTCTCAAATGTGACTTTGATCCATCACACTTATTTTGTTCTATATTGTAACCTTGAGAGCGTTCCTTTATTCCTATTTTTCACATTTTACTGTTTAGTATCTTAATATTTCTAAAATCTTACACCTGACATAATCTTTTCAGGCTTCTTGTTAAATTCCCTGAGCTGAACCACTCCATGAAAGTGAATGTATCTATGGACAGGTGAGACTCCTCCTTTTGTTCTTGACTTTAAACAACACATTATGATGTTTTGTTGCCCCCCTGTGGTCACTGCTCTGTTTTTCTCCCCCTTGAAATTAGGGAGGCTCCTCAGATCAAAGGGTGAATATTTGTTTTATAAATTCAGCTTCCCTTAATTTTAGAAGAACTGTGAATTTGTTTTAACTAAACCCTTGTACTGTATGTTTGTAGATATCGGCGTTTTAATGTTCTGGGGACCAAAATTAAGGCCTTGAACATGGCAGAGAGCCAGAGTGGAGGCATGGTGGCAGACTTCAGACATCTTGTGAGTGATAATGATTTGAAAAGAGAAAAAATATTAAATGACTACTGAGGAAACTTGTATCAACAATTAGATATAAGTCCTTTAATACAATTTCGATATCTGAAGGATAAATCCTGTAACATACTTAACTGTTTACATTATCAAATACACACATAAAGTTGACTCCAGCAGGTGGTAATTGTTGTTGTAATTTGTGTACCTTATATGTCCATAGACTCTGAAGGAGCAGAAGTCTGGAGGTGGCGGCAAAGGAGTCAGTGATGTGAGTTGACTTCGGCAGTCCTAAAGATACAACCTTTGCTTACAGTTTAACTCAGTAAGTCATAATTCAAGAAGATGTGAACAACCAAATAATGGTGTGTGTTTGTGTGTGTGTGGGTGTGGGTGTGTTTTGGTGTTGATAGATTTCTCTCAGTGTTACAGAGGAGCTGCACATCATCTACTTCGACACTGTATTTGAACTGAAAGGCTTGTCGGTTGAGTTGCAGGTGGAGTTTCTTCTACTTCTTTTCTTGTAATATGGCTAGCTTTATAAACATGCCATTACACTACATGTGCTCTATATACAAATTAAGCATAATAGCATTGTTTTTATTGTCTTGATAATGGAAATATGACCTAAATAAAAGTTGTTTGTGTTTTTTGGCACCCAACCTAGGCCTCCTCCCTCCCGGTGGTCATCATCTCCAACTCCAGCCAGCAGCAGAGTGCCTGGGCGTCTGTCCTCTGGTTCAACCTGCTCAGTCTGGACACCAAGGTGAGAGATCCCCATGACTAACACACAACATGTAGCATTTTGCAATTTACCTGTGCTAAGAAGGCATTGGAAATCAATTATGTATATATTTGTTAATATGGGTCTGTTTTCCAGGATGTCTTGTTCTTTGCCAACTCTCCTGCAGCCCCTTGGTTGCAGTTTGGAGAGATGTTGAGCTGGCAGTTTCTCTCTGCCACTAAACGTGGTCTGAATGAGGCTCAGCTGGAAATGATTGCACACAGACTCTTTGGTAAATGTTGCTGCTATGGTCTGCTTCAGTTGCTTGTCTTTGCTTATTTTTGCAGTTCTGTCTATAAAAAGAGCTGAATTCATTCATCTGTGAGTCAAACATAATATCAGGAAACACCTTGATCCAATTTTGACACAAGTTACTAAAATGCATCTTTAAGACTGATGGTTTTACATTTAAAGATAAAAAAAAACAACAACTCAACTGTCAGCACTAGAAACATGGTGTAAAAAATGTATTGCATGATTTATTATAGATGATGTCAGTGAATGAGAGTTGTATAATGCATCTTTGTTTCTATCCCACCAGGAAAGCAGCAGAACTTCGACACCCACAAAGTACCTTGGTCAAAATTTAGCAAGGTAAGAATACTGAATCCTAGAAAACATTTTTCAACATGGGTTGAGGGGTTAACCTTAACCCTAACCACTCGACTCAAAATATCTCAACTTTGGTGATCCCCTGACTTTTCCATCTGGTGTCACCATGAATTTCGGTTTTGAGTGAAATGTCGACAACAATTGGAAGGATTGCCATTACTTTTGGTACAAACATTCCTGTCATCCCTCAAGCTGAATTGTCGCTGTTTTAGTGATCCCTTGATTTATTCCTCTAGAGCCACCATCATGTTATGTCAGTTTGTTCAATATTTTGGTTTATGACCAAATATCTGCAAAACTAATGACTGAATTCCCATAATTTATTTTGTGTTTAGTACTAATGTGCATGTCAGCTTCCTAACATGGTATCAAACACTTTTGTTACAGGAAAATACTCCTGACACTTTCTGGGTGTGGTTTGATGGCATCTTGGTGATGGTGAAGACGTACCTTGAAGACCTGTGGAGGGAAGGGTATGTTTTAGTCTAATCTTGGTTTAATACATAGCAGTTTATCCCATGCCTTTAATTCCTGGGAATTGGGAGACGTTTCTTGTTTTATGTAAGACTTTTTATCTGTACTGTAGCCTCATCATGGGTTTTGTGAGCAAAGGCAAAGAGAAGTCCCTCCTGAAGAAGAAACAAAGAGGCACGTTCTTGTTGCGCTTCAGTGAAAGTGTCATTGGAGGAATCACCTTCTCCTGGGTAGACACCACCATAACTGGTGAGATATTTTGATTTCATAATGACTCTAATTTTTTTTCTTTTGAAATTGTTACATTGTAGACCAACAAGCGTCCTGTTAGATAAGTTAAACTTACTTTTACCACTGTCTATTTGTAGGTGAGCCTGATGTAAAGACAGTCCAACCCTTCACCAAAGTTGACCTCTGCCAGATCCCGTTTCATGAAATCATCAGGAATTTCCAGATCTTAGAAGCTGAAAATATCCCAGAAAATCCTCTGCTCTACCTATATCCCAACACCCCTAAAGACGAGGCTTTCGGAAGATACTACTCTGAGAGGAGTGGAAGTAAGGGCATCAAGTGTTTTTGCTGACCCCTTTAGCTTGTCACTTTAATATTTTTGGAAAACAAATTTGCCAGAAACACAGCTCACATGCCATTTGCTGTTTTGGTTAATGCTACTTGAATGGTGTTTTGCCTTGCAGTAATCATGGGTATAATTACACTATAGTGATGGTGTTGTGGATGAATATGACACATTCATTCACGTTCATTCATGACTCATTCTCTTTCAGGTGACAGTCCTTACATAAAGTACATCAAAACCAAACTGGTGTTTGTTTCCAAGGAGTAAGTATATTATTAATTTTCTCCAGGCTGGTTTACAGTGTCTTGCTTGTTTGAATTAATATAAAATTGTCCTTTGTATTGTAAATGTGCTATTTCTACAGAAACAACAACTACAAACTAAAAGTGCACTTGCTTCATCTAAGAAGTAGTGTACCCACGCCCTTTTTTATGTTATGACATGAGCAACTGGTTGTAATGACTGTTTGTTATTGGTCATGTAGGAACACACTGGAGGCTAGGTCACCCATGTACTCTGACATGGCACAGGGTGAAGGCCTGGAGCCAATGAATGGCCTGTCTGGAGAGGCAGCTGGTGAGTCATGGCTCTCCTTGCTCTCCATCCAGCTGAAAACCTCATCCAACAAATCGCTCTACCTTTGTCACAGAGCTCTGTGTTCCCCTCTCTATTATGGCCTTGTGGTGTAGGAAATCAGTGGGGAAGATGCTGTGTAGATTGATGTCAGGCGACAGCTATGAAATTGTTGAACTCCTAACTAACATCCCATAGGGCTGTGGGCTGCTTCTACTGCATGCATGTATACAGTAGTCTGCTCTACTGAACATATGATCATAATACTAACATGTTCATTTAAATTTTTTTATTTTTTTATTTTTTATTGCATTTTAATTCTCCCTTCTGATGCTTGAATACTTTAACACTTTGCTTGGTCTATCTATTAACATCAATTGAAAGACACTGTAAAATAAAAACAGCTCATAGCCATAGGAAACAATACCACCAGTAATGATGAATCATAAAATCAAAGATAATATGGCTATATTATTATTATTATTATTATTATTATTATTATTATTATTATCATCACTAGGAGTAATTGTGGTAGCGATAGCATTCGATCTTACAGTGGTTACATTTCAATCCATTATAAATATATTTTTCAGGGTTTTAAAAGACACGTGTAGAAAAGTTTGAGGAAATATGTTTTTCTCTTTTAGTCCATTAAATATTGAGCTTGACTGCATGCAGATCCACGTACCATTTTGGTGAAAGCAAAAGTTTGGGACATTAAGAAATACACTTTTTTAAATTGTAACAAAATCCACCTACCAGAACCTCCTAGAACGAACAGTTGCCGCCGTCACACACACCTAAACCACGACCTTAGCTGCCAGTAGCTCCTCACCGGACGCTGATTGGTTTGGTCCGCTGCTGTTCAGACACAAATGCATTACTTGAAGCCTGACAAGATGGATTTTTGTGTGATATGTGATTCAGCGATTCTCTCCTGATCTGGTGATATCGCGAGAATCCAGCTGAATGTGGTCGCCTGGCAACTGCTCAGAACCAAAAAATAGTCATTAACGTATTAATCGGTGAACTTTATCTGGTTGGCAGATTTGACACAGCCAGGCTTCCCCGTTTCCAATCTTTGAGCTGAGCTAAGCTAAGCTAAGATAACCAGCTGTTGGCTTATATTTAATGGAAAAATATGAGAATGGTATCGATCTATTAAACAAGTTGAACAAACTGAAAAGAAAATACAAACATTAAACATAAACCCAGTATCACTGCATGCAATTCATGAGAATCTTGCGCAAAATCAGTCTGTAATTACATTTTTTGTATTTTGGGATTGCATAGCACATCATATTTTTGTGAAAGCAGTACCAGAAATAAACAACACAGCCATGACAGCAGAATTAGTATCTTTCTCTTGTCCCTTTCTCTGCCCTCAGAACAAAACGGGAGTCCTCATCCTCTGCAGTCACCTCTGGAAACGTATCAACCTGATCCCATGCTGTCTGGCTCCGTTTCCGCCACAGAGGATGATTTACTGATGTATCTCAACAACCCCAACCTCTTTGTTGACTCTGACATCATGCCAGATGAGCTGGGGCTGGCTGATTTTAGTCTTCCAGGGTTTAGTAATTGCCAGCCCCCACAATCCTGTGGAAGCATTTTCCAATAAGCCTCTGTTGTGGATATTTAACCAGACCACTGTATCATTTATAATCAGCTTAACTTGTAGCTACTTACGTTACAACAATCATGTCATAAAATTGTAGGATATACGTAGCAAATCCACCGTGAACATGATAGTTTTCTTTCTTAATATGAAATACTTGACAGTAACAGTAAAGTAATTTCACTATCCTTGCCTACCACTTTCAAGCCACACCTGCCGTTAGGAAAGGTATGTGCCAGTGGAACACAAGCAGCATACCACACATGGGATCTGCATGTGCCGCTGTACCTCTAGTGGCATACCATCAGACACCTTTCGATCTCGGCACTACTGTCCCAGGCACCTGTACTAGACCCCTTAACTATCATGCATCTTAAACTCTTTAGTAGGTATTGTAGAGTACATTGCGCAGACTGCACATATTGTTTTAATGTTTATTTTGAGTCCATTTGTGGTAGCTTAGATACTATATTGTTGCCACCTAAAGCTTGTGATAAATTGTACTGACATATGGCACTTCCTCCCTTTTAAGTTATATGCTTTTATATTAACCTGCTCATTCAAATCGAAATGTTTTATCACAAATAAAAGTGAAATGAAATGACTGATTGTATGTTCCTTTTATTAATAACTGAAATGTTAACAAATGAGGTGTAATTTTTTTATATCATGATTCTATGTTCACGGTTATTATGATGCAGAGCCTATTTTAGACTGCTGCACCAAATCTTAATCAAACTACGTTAAAAAAAAAAAAAAAAAGATTCTGAGATTTCGCTATCTACTGAGATTTTAGGTTCTCTTGTAACTTTTAAAGTAGTTTTATCTTCAAGTATTTTACATTATGGTTGCGTTTTATTCACCCTCATCAACAGCAGACACCTGTTTCAGCAAAGGCAGCGCCAGCATGAAGTAGCGGACGATCAAACGGGGCTAGCTAGCTAACAAGCTAAAGAACCAGGTATTTTTCTCAGGAGTTACTAAAGACAAAACAAGATCTAAAAGGTTAGTGAGTGACGTTACTTAACTTACTTTCGCAAGGTGGCCAGAAACATACCTTTATGCGTTACCCCGTGCCATCTGATACTTAGCTATAGCTAGCTAGTCTATTGCTAACGTGTCAGTTATCTGTTGTGGTTATTAGTGTAGCCGTTGATGTGGAAAATTATCTGTAACGTTAGCTAGGTTAAGTTAACGCTAGCTTTATCTGTCGGTGTGTAAATGTTTTTACTTTTAGTTGCCAGAGCAGCATTAGGTAATATATTGTTTATGAATATCAATTTTACATGACTTACTTTTGTCGAAGGACTTAAAGTGTAGAGCTAACGTTACATTTAAGTTTTAATTTAACGCTAATTTAAGGCAGTGTGGCGCTAGGGACGATTTTAAATGGATGAAATTGCTGTTTTTGCCCATCTATCTACATTCAATAACCAATAATGACAAAGTGAAAACATCAAACAAACAATCTATCAAAACTGAAATCTCAGTTTAGTAACGTTATTCGGACTCTTTACTGCGGCACTCCGAAATGTGGACTGTACTGAATTAAGTATCATCTGGATATTTATATATATTAAAGATTTCAGTTTAATTTTAATTAAATTTGCAAAATGTTTTAAATAAATGTTTTCACTTTGTCATTATGGGTTATTGAGTGTAGATTGACAGACAAAATCCATTTAACATGGCATCTACAACTCAAAGTGTGCAAGAAATGAACAGGTCTGAACACTTTCTGAAGCCACTAACGTTATACCTGTCAGTCCAACACTTTAGCCCATAGTGAAATATCACAATACAGTTTGGATTAATTCTCAATAAAATTTGGGATGCAGTTAAAGTGCTCATATTATGCTCATTTTCAGGTTCATAATTGTATTTAGAGGTTGTACCAGAATAGGTTTGGTTTACTTTTCAGAAAACACCACATATTGTTATGGATAGCTCCCTCTCCAACCTGTGTTGGGTTTTTTTTCTTTGTCTCTGTTTGTCTGTGTGTGTGGCCGTGTGTTTCCACTTGGAGTGCTGGAGGCCTGTCCTGGAGGAAGTAGGTCAAGGGGAGTGGCCGATTCACCTGCACAGCCGTTTTCTTCTCAGCTGCAGCTCATCTACTACAATCACCCAGCAATACTTAAGATCTGGCTGATTCCCCTGTCGGCGCCAGTTCGTTATCAACATTCAAGTGGTAACTTGGCTCTGTGTATCTAGCTCTTGTATCCAAGTTAGTTTTGTTGTGCTCTCCAGCTCTAGTCCTGATTTCCTTTAGTTGATACTTACCTTGTGTTTCTGTTGTGCAGTGTCCACTCCAACCAGCTCCTGCCTCTGCGGTACCTACAACCTCCAGTCTCACCACCAGCCTAATTCTCCGCCTGTGGAAGCCACTCCAACCCAACTCAGCCTGTCCGCCTCGATACTCAGCCTCCCTGGATCCTCCTCTCTTAGCTCGGTTCCGCAACTCGGACAGCCAGGAATCCCCTCGCTCCTGCATTATCCTCACTCTTCAATTGATTATAATGGTTTGTTCATTAAAACCTTTACAAATATGTGATGTGTAATCTCTGCGTTCTGGGTCAGAACAAACCCTAACACATTTGTTGTACTGCACATTGCTGCAGCTCCTCTTTTCACCCTGTGTGAGCTCTCTGTTTTAGCCAGGGTTCAAATTATAATTTCATCTTTGTTGGGATCTCTTCAAAAAAAAAAAAAAAAAAAAGTCTATGAGCAGCAAATTTTGAGCATTAAACATTAAATTTCCTGCATTCTGGTGAATTTTTATGCACCTATTTACTTTTTTCTGAATCAATATATGCTGGAAATATCTTTATGTAAAGGGAAACCTAGATTACAATCCAAATATAAAAGCATAATGGAATATTACAATAATGCTCTCAGGCATTCTGTATTGCTATTTATTCTCCTGTAGATCGACTTTTCTAATTATATCTGAGTCAGCACACATGTAGCCTAGCATCATTTACTCTTCCCTCCTCTTTTGTGTCTTTTGTTGAGGAAGTAACCTCCTTAAATGTGCACATGACAATTATTCACCTCAATGATACATTATTTATTTTAATGGATTAATAAACCCCTGGAATGTAATATTTCAGATGTGTTTGAGCAAGATTACTGCTCATGTTCAAAACTTTGTGCACATTCAAAATATATCCCATTTGTGCTCTCTGTGATTTGGAGGAGTCGTGATATTTTGAGAAAAACAAAGTGATAATAGGCTATTACAAGAATAAAGTCACTATATTTCAGAAAAGAATCCACCTGCACCATAGTCTGCTGTGCATTACGCAATTGCTCTGCTGATACAGTAGATCTCAGACCTTCTGACAGACACAGAGCCCCGTTTGAGACTCTGGTCTCTGAATGAGACAAAGTTTAGGGAAGTGGCTGTACGCTCCTCTACATCGGAGGTGGGAAACCGAAACTATGACAGAAATACACGGAGCATAAACGTGACATCTGCCGCAGCATATTGACAGCAGAGCGCGTCCTTTATAAACCTGAAGCTGTACAGACTACGGACGGAAGGCGCGCTGCTTATCTCTATTTTTACAGCGAGAGTGGACACTGAGCGACGCACAGGTCTGCTTCAGAGCTCCGTGTGTTTGGGAAAAATGCTTTATTTGTGATTTAAATAATGGTGCTGATGATTTTTAGAGACCCCCACAGGTGTAAGATGTTACTGCTTTCATGGGAGCTCATCCTCTCTGGGAGCTCAGCTCCCACGTAATTCGAACCCTGGTTTTAGCTACAGAGTGAGACATCTCACTTCTGTACCATCTTTGTTGGGAGTTGCACATGCACAGTAAGTACTGCTAGCTAGTCAGTTGCAGATCAGTATGAGGACATGCCACGCTAGCAGCTAGGCGAGCATTATAACGTGTGTTACAAAGTGACGCACGTTTGTCACGGAAGTAAATGCTGGACTACAATAGAGCGGTTTGGAGCAGTTTGTGAACAATGTTTTCAGTTGGAGGTGGTAAGTCCCTTTGGGGTGGACTTTGGGCTTTTTACACCAACAACAAAAAGATATATAACAATAAAGGAAAGGGGAAAAGCCAAAAAGCATAATATGATCACTTTAAGATAAATTACTTATAATCTTTTGATCTAAGGCTATGTTTAGACGGAAACGGCGTTGTCTCACCTTTTATTCCACGTTTAGACGAGCATTATGGGGGGGAAATCTGCGTGCATATGGTGACGCAAAAAGTGTGATCCATCAAGTCTGCGCGTCTGCGTGGAACCTTCCTTCTACTTGTCTCCCTCTTCTCCTCCTCTCTCCCTCTCCTCTCCCTAGTAGCGTGAAGCGAACAACAAAAGCTGACAATTTTGTCTGGACAGACGAGGAGGTGGAGTTATAGTATTGCTCCAAACAATGCACACATGCGGCACACACACACACACACACACACACACACGGCACACACACACATGCGGCACACACACACACACACACACACACACAGATTTCCACTCTGGAGGGTGGTTTCACATTTTTGTGTTTTTAAGCCCCAAAAACGCCGTCGCCGTCTAAATGAAAGGCACATCTGATCAAATATTTTTACATTTTTACCCACAAGCGTATTTGTGTAAACAGGGCCTAAAGGTGCAGTAATTTTTCCACATATATATTTCCACTTACCAAGCAGTTAAATTCATGACAGAATAATACTGATGAACATGCTAAAGGTTTGTCTCATCAAAACTTTGAAAACTAATACTGTATGGCCAATCAAAGCTCTCTCAGTCCATGCTTGACAAGTTGAGTTTGAGATGCACTTTCTTTCTTTAAAAAATAAATAAAAAGTTAAAGCAACAAAGATCAGAGGTATGAACTGTGCTCACAGCCTGGTGAGGCACATAGTGCGTTGTGTGGAGGCAAGGTGTAATGTAGGTTTTTGTTACCAACATGTGCCAGGTAGCAAAAAATTGCCATTGTTTATTATCCATAAATTTGGTTGGCCCATTTGAGGATTTTAAGGTGGTCTTGTGTTAGGTTTTGCCATTGCTTTCAGGTTACAGCCTCCGTAATTTTGTGGGTTGCACATAGAAAGGTCAAAGTTGAACCTGACTGAACTTGTCCTGAGGCCAGACGTTAAAACTTTAGTGGCACACACCGCCAAAAATAGTGCTGCCGGGACTCAAGGTTCAGTGTCTTTGACAACAATGCCTAGAGGGTCAAAAATAGATAGAGTGCCTTGACAAAACTCAAACATGCATACACAAGCACATTCCACCCATATGTCAAACAAAGGCATTAGTCATGTACTATCAGTATGTAATAGGCAATGCAGAGTTGAGACACAGTCATAAGTTCCGGAATTACTGAAATAAGGCATATTGTGTTCGAGAAGAATATCCTGTGCTGATTTTGTAACATTGGTGGTTTCTCATATGATGTAATAGACACAGAAAAAACTACTAGTGGTTATTGGCTAATTCAACATTATGAATGCAACAGTGGATTATATATTACAAAATAGAATTTATTCCATACATGACATAAACACATAATGTAATCTTGTACATACATAATATACTGAAAAAGGAGTAAATGCAGTCTGTAATGTTAATGAAACATACATGTAACAGAAAAGCAACTTAAAAGTTAAAAGTGGTTGAATGTAGCTGCATATGTCTATGTGTATTTCACAAGAATAATATTATTATAGTGGGTTTACATCAGGATGAACATCAGGCAAGTTTAAGCTTTAGGATGAAGAGTTTAGGATCTCAGTGTTGAACACCAGGTCCAGAGGCAGGTGAATGGTGCAGCAGCCCTGGTGAGCAGCACATGGTAGGCCTGTCGAAACTGTCTGTTCATGACAGCATAGAGCATGGGGTTGATACAGCTGTTGAGCCACGTGAGGTTTGCAGAGAACATGTGCAGTACCTGTGGGGCACGGTTTTGTTTGTCTGCTATGTTGAGCAACATGAAGGGGACAAAGCAGAACACGAAACAGAGAAAAACTGTGAAACACATGCGTGTCACACGCTTAAATTCGTCATCATCTCCTGAAGTTGCTGATTGGGAAGAGGGTGCTGCAGTGGTCGGAGCAGGTGTGATTGAAGGTGATGTTGCGACGATATCAGGGGGAGAATTAGTTGCTGATGAAATTAGGGACTTGGCAGAGCTCTGGGCAGATTTGGAGGATTTTTCACAGGTGATCTCATCCATACTTTGGGCTAAATCCACCTGGCTGCTCACCTCACAGCTGCATGTCTTTGCCGTGCCACTCTCTACACCACTGTCATCAGTCCCTTGTGCTGAAGAAGCTGGTTTCTTCCTGGAGGACCGGCGGCTGAACCTGTAGCGGAGCAGAGCTTGTGCGGCAATCCTGACACGTCTGTAAATGAGGAAGTAGAATACACCAACACAGCCCAGACCCACAAAAAAGTAGAAAAAGAGCAAGATGGTGCTGTAGGGACGACCCCTGGTACGATGGAAGCTGCATGTGCACACCTGTGGCACAAACACGTAAACAGGCCAGAGAGGGCCAAAGCTGGCAAGGCCCAGTGCCCACGCTGAGATCAGGAGTAGAATAAGACCACGGTCAGAGAAAACACGGTCAAACACAGCCCTCTTTGTGACCAGTAGATATCGGCTCACTGCTACCAGGCAGAGGGTGATAATGGAGACAGAGTTGGAGAGGAAGAGGAGCAAGCCAAAGATGCTGCACCAGAGCTGACCACTGCGCCACCTGAGGTGTAGATAGGAGTCAATTGATATGGGCTGCAGTACGGTGCAGTACAGGAGATCAGCTACAGCCAGGTTGATGATGAGCACATTGAAGCGAGTCCTCAGACGTGGGTCTAAGGCGAAGGCCAGAATGGTCATCAGGTTTCCCACCGTACCAGTGATGGTCACGGCACATCCCCACAGCACAGCAAAGTACCGGTAGCCTACGACTGAAGGACTGTAGCAGGAGAAGAGGTCATCCTCTGTTTGGTTGGTGTAGTTCATCAGCATTCTGTCAACTAACCGGAATCATAATATAGGTTAGCTTCTTTGTACTGCTCATGGAAAGTAAAAACTCAAACAGAAACCCAGCCCTTTCAACCCCTCTTTGAGGTGTCAACACAATAACTTTAGAGTTATAGTGTAACAGTATTACAGTTACAGTGGTTCACCACTTCCTTTTGAACAAAGACCTTTTTTCTGACAGAAGCCTTTGTTTTCAAGTTTTTTTCTTCTTCATTTTTTGGATAATCAAATGTAATGTAATTTACAACTGTTGTGTACAACTGCTGTGGCACTATTAACCTCAAATACACTGTCTGGCAAGCACAAATAATTTTGTAACATTAGCCAATGGAGTTAAGTATGAATAAGAGATGAACAAAATAGTAACAAGTCCTGTGTATGACCTCAAAAGAGTTGCCCTTTTTACAGTTACTCAAAAATTCTGAAATTATTTGATATTTATTTAAACTCTTTTCATCCACTTTATACATTCACATCACTAAAGTGGATTATGCACATAGATTATGACTCAATTAATGAAACATTGCATACAATAAAGCTATAACATTATATATAACAAAGATATATAACATTGATAAAACGTAGAATAAAAAACCCTTTCAAGGGATTTAAGGGATCTTTTTGATTAAAAAATAAATAAAAAAGGCAAGTAAAAGCCCCTATTTTAAAACAAAACACAGGAATTTCTCACCTTAAAGCTTAAGATTTCTGCCAGTCTTACTAATTGTTGATGTGTATCTGTGTCATTCTCTGCAGTGATCTGGTGTGCTGAATGTCTGGCTTCCTGCTGGTGTTACGTTTTATGTGCATCCTCTGTATTGCTTAAATACCCCTCTACACAATGAAATGGTAAGAAGTTGGGTTTTTCCAGTTCATGTCTAAATTAGGGAAGCGAGATCTTGCGTATTTCCTAAAGAACATTTTTTTTCAAATAGTATAACCAAATGTGGAAAGAAGGGGAAAATATTAGTAAAATATGTTTTATTCTATTATGTCTGCATACTGCATGTACGTCACTTATCACAAGGTACTGTATAAACAAAACAGGACTTCACCTCAGTAGATTAACTATTTTGATCATTACTTTGTTTAACATGTGTTATCATAATATTGGAGTATGTGTACAACAAAAATAAATTGTGATAGGCTATATGATTTACATTAGGAAAAGAAATATACATAAAAAGTCAAATGAAAACTACTTAACAATGCTTGTCATACATTAATGAAAGTTTGAGTTTGTGGTCAAGTGTATTTGTATAGGCCAATATCACACAGACCTTTACTAGTACTTCTGTAACATAACTCGGATTCTTTTAGCCCAATTGTTTCCACTGTCTTTGTATGGGACTGCGGGCATGTAGCTTGTATAGCAAAAATGTGCAGGTAATGCAAATACCTGCTGCTGTAGTCTTACAGTTAATCATGTAATCTGTGCTGTTGAAACTGTTCCATTACAGTAAGACACCAAAACCTTTCTATTCAATTGTGCATAGTGGTACAATTGGGAAAACATGGCTGGCAGTCTTTAATATTTAAATGATTTCTTTATTGAAATAGCACGTGCTTGGCACACGGTTGTTTTGTTAGTGGTCATTTGGGAAATAATCTAGGGAATCACCAGGGAAACCATTTGAGTGGGGACACATTAACTGAAGTTACACTGAACAAACTAGTTTATTTTTCTCATGATTTCTCTTAAATTGTGTTTCCCACAGTTACTGTATTTTCGTTAGACAGTGAGGGCAAACTTTGAGCATAGTGCTCTAGTGTATGAATTTCTTCTTCACTGCAACTGTGCTGATTTAGCGATACTCACATGCGATTAAATGCTTTAACACACAATTTGACCCTTTTTCTGCTGCACATAGACTTCCTGTTCCTGTAACTCGGGTAAATATAGACCATTCTGTACCTGTGCAAGTGTGAAAATGAGACTGCAAATGTAGACTAAGAACTGAAAATGTCAGTGACTAGTTCCCTTTAGGCCACAAGAACAGAGCGTAACATGTATGTGTAACCAAGTAGGAATGTTTTGTTGACATTGATGCTTTGCATATGTAATGAACAATGTCAGAAATTAACATGATTAAACATGAAAACAGAGACAGGTTTTTGAGTCAGATACAGTGTCATATGTTGCACATTGGAGGATGCTTGAGAAAGTCCATACTTGATAGAAACTTATTTCATATACTACTTTCTGAAAGTACGGTAACTTACAGGGTGGGGTTTGCAGGGATGACCATCGCTGATTGGTCAAACACACACAGTGCTGCTGCTTCAACTCGTGTACTGCTTCATTCATAAAACAAGGAATTACTCTAGTATTGACTTAGGACAATTCAAGGACGAGGGGAGAACATTTCTCTTTGTTTGATAACATTACATCTAAAGTTAGGCTTTGGCTTCCCGACTCTCATTTTAAAAAAGACAGAGAGAAAAAGAGAGAGGATGTGCTGGTCAATGATGTATCCGTATTCCATACATGTCTACACCCACTCATGCTATGTAGTTAACCTGCCATTCTCACCACCGAGTGGCAGTTATACATCTGCTGTAGTTTCTTAAACTGCAAATGCAGAACAAGTCAAACTCCTAAGCGCCAAAGTATGGTTCAGGGTGTCTGAAATGGCTTGTGCACAATGACTTCAACTTGACTTTTGTGTAGGAATAAAACAAACCTCACATTTTTTAATATGAACGTGATCTTATTTGTTGTGAATACTTTCCTCAACTACATCCAGTTATGGAATTGACGTTTGTAATTCACTTTATATGTCCTACTTCCTCACATCCACAAGACGATAATTTCTCACCTTGATTTAAAATTACCCTCTTTGCTTTTCTCTGCAGACCCTGATGCACATAAACTGAGTTCATATTCACATTCATTGTGTTTTACGTTTTATTAACGCCTCAAATTAATCTTTTTTTTTTTTTTTTTTCGAACTGAAATTAATCTTGATGCCATGTGGTTTGTAACTTGACATCTAACAATGATCATTTTAAAGGAAAACCCTTTCAAGTTCCTTCCACTGAGATCAATCACCCAGACCAACAACTGAAAGTTGATAGTGACTGAATGCAAGTCACAGTACATTTTTTTCATTATAAAACATAACAGAATATATGAAAAGAAACATCACTTTAATTTCCAGGAGTTTAGGGGATAATTGGTTGCTGATGAATTTAGGGCCTTGGCAGAGCTCTGGGCTGAGGATTTTTCACAGGTGATCTCATCCATAATTTGGGCTAAATCCACCTGGCTACTCACCTCACAGCTGCATGTCTTTGCCGTGCCACTCTACACCACTGTCATCAGTCCCTTGTGCTGAAGAAGCTGGTTTCTTCCTGGAGGACCGGCGGCTGAACCTGTAGCGGAGCAGAGCTTGTGGGGCAATCCTGACACGTCTGTAAATGAGGAAGTAGAATACACCAACACAGCCCAGACCCACAAAAAAGTAGAAAAAGAGCAAGATGGTGCTGTAGGGACGACCCCTGGTACGATGGAAGCTGCATGTGCACACCTGTGGCACAAACACGTACGTACGAGCTGCATGTGCACACCAGAAGTATTATTTCATACATACATATTATTTCAAACATTCAGAAGTATTGTTTCCAGTTATTTGACTGGTATTTAAGTTTGCATAATTATACACCTCTTCTTCATCAGTAAACAAACATATCTATGAGGAGAAACGGGCTTGGAGCAACATCAGCTTCGTCATTATCAACTTAAATAACTAAAGTGAAAGCTGCAGTGGGTAATAACAACAGAGTGTAAATTGTAATTTCCCCATTGGGGATTAATAAAGAGTATAAATTATAAATTATCATGGTTTCTCTCTCTAAACTAAATAAACTGTAGATGCTGCCATGAGCACATACTTCTGCTCATAAGTTAAATTACATCTGAATCTTTTCATTTAGTAGCAAATACCATAAAACTATATAAATATGGGCTGCAACAAATGATTGCTTTCATAATATATATATATATATATATATATATATATATATATATATATATATATATATATATATATTTATTTATTTATTATTATATTATTATTATTTTTATAAATTGATTAATCATTTAGTCTTAAATATCAAAAATTGGGAAAAATGCCCATTACAACTACTAAGAGGCCAGGGTGACGTCTTTAGATTTCTTGTTTTGGCTGGCTAACAGTTGGCTGATCCAAACAATGGGAAACCTTCATTCAGCTCTTCTGTCCTTTTTAATGTAAACCTGTAGGCAAACAAAAGTGTTTGTTTCTCACCTTAAAGTTGATGACTTCCACCAGTCTTTTTATAAATGTGTAGCATGTGTCATTCTCTGCACTGATCGCTTCCTCTGATTGCCAGGCTTTCTGTTAGCACTGTACTGTGCTGTACATTTTCCCTTACTTAATTTTATATCTTAATGTTTGTTTGCACACTGCACTAACCTGTAAAAACGCAATCAACTTCTGATCACGAATAGTTTAAAAAGCCAAAATGTGGATGTATTTTAGTGTATCTGTTATGTTTGGTTGTCACTTATTACTATAGTACTGTACTGTATGTCAAAAGAGAAAGTGACTTGAATTATCACATTACTAAACTAACCAAATGCATTTGTAATTTGTTATTGTCATATCTTATTACATAAAAAAAACACAGATCAACATTGCTTACAACCATAAACTCAGTTTAATGATTTTATATATAATTTTGTTTTAATTGAACAATTAGGAAGCCCCAACATGTATCTTTTCTTTTTAAATAATCTACATTTACAGTAATGTTTCAATACACTTCTCCTAAATAACAATTCATACATTTGTAGACATTTTCTTTTTATTGCAGTTAACAAGAAAAGTTAGCAGGAGTGCTTAAAATATTGCTACAGTTTCCATTTCCTAAAGCTTTCCTCTAATGTTGTTTCACAAGTCATCATGACACAGGGATAGTTCGGGGTCATGAAGGGTCGGAGCACACAAGGCAGATCAGACAAACTAAACATTTTTTTATCCCACTGCAAGCTTATAATACTACCAAAAATGCTTTTTGTTTTGCATACAACTTCTCATGTATGTGGTCCTTTTCCTTCTTTAACGTATTGCTGGTGTCTTTCAACCCTCTGTGTTCGGCACTCCTTGCATGGGATTGTAGGAAAATGTTGTCTGTATAATCAAATGTGCACGTAATGCAAATACCTGCTACTAAAGCCATGAATCAACCATTGTCCTGCTGTGCTCACAGTGTTGAAAATATTTCATTAAGACAGTGAAACCTTTCTGTGTTGCGCAGTGATGTGCAGATGAAAAAAAGATAGATCATTATTTTAAATAAGCCATTTACATGGAGACTTTTCACCATGGACTTTTACTTATGTGCTTTGTGAGATTGTATGCACAGGTTTGTTGTCAGTGGCCACTCAGGGAAAATCTAGGGAATCATCAGGGGAACTATTTAACTGGAGGAGGTTACATCTTCACCTTCACTAAAGAAACAGCATGGGTTTTCCCTTCCGTTCTATTCTTATTTTCTCCAACCTTACTGCATTTTACACAGACAGAATAAACACTGATAGCTGAATAGTGCACCATTTGCAATTACTTCTTCACAACAAGTCTTTTCCAAACTGTAAATGTGGCTGACATACACATCAGTGCAGTTTTAAGACATAATAATTAAGTCATTTCTACCCTTTGCTGTTCCTCTTTGACTTTCTGTTTCATTCTGTCCCACAGAGGTAAATATAGACCATTACGCCCAGCTGTGAAATTTGAAGACATACAGTACAGAGAAATGTTTACCAGTAACTGCACAAACGGTATGGCAATTGCTGTTACCTTTTCCTCTTTATAGGCCACAAAAACAGAACGTTACAGTGGTATAATCCACTATACTGTGACAGCTACATTGTGATACCAGCTAACATTAGAGGCAACTACTATATCTAACTTGGCTTGTTTTTGATAACATTGATGCTCTGGATATGTAACGAATTCTTGCAGAGATGAACATTAAAAACACAATAGAGGTAGGGTTTTGAGCCAGATACAGTGGATCATATGTTAGATGAATAATTAGTCAGTTGCAGATTGGAGGATGCTCAAAGAAGTCCATGCTTGATAGAAACTTGTTTATAAGTTCCTGTTCAAACTATCTGCAGTCTACTTGATGATTGGCAGATAGTTTAGTGATGAAGGGAAATTGGGGTGGATGGAAACGTAGTCTTTTTGAAATGTCTGAGATTTGTCAGTCATCTCTAGTTCTCCCTGTTAATGTAACAGCAGTGGTCTGCAACCACAGTATGCACCATGAAGAGTCATATTTATGTTCACTGTTTTTATTATAATGAAACAGCAGCTGGAGCCACACCAGCTGATTTGGCTCTTGATGGCACATGGTTGCAGGCCTCCACTTCACAGTGTGCTTCATCCTGAATCATCCTCCTCCTATCACCGTCAGTAGGGACTGAAGAGAATTGGCCCATGCGTAGTGCGGATGGGACCTGGGGCGGGTCTCAGCAGGCTGAGGTGTGTTCCCTGTAGGAGGTGGTGATGGGGATGATGGTGGGAGGTCGGGCAAGGAGGACGCAGTGCCAGCTGATTGGAGGAAGCCACGGCTGCCATAGCTGCGGCAACAGCCAGAGGATTTGGTAAAAGTCCAGCCCCTAGAGTTTTTGGAAGTTCCTTTAAAAAAAATAAAAAAAAGTCATATAAATATAATTTGTTGATGCAAGAGTTTTCTTAAAACCTAAATGACCATGTGTTTATGAAAGGAGAATTGAGAAATATGGAATATGTAGACTGTGAGAAAGACTAAGTTTTTACCATAAAGTCTGTGCGCTTCTTGTGCCGACTGAGAAGAGGATTGGGTTTCCCTGCTACTCCATCCCGATGCCTCCGGCTAGATATATGCTAAAACATAAAATGTGGGAGAACAGATATTGGATATTGAGATCGCTTGAAAACTAGGGTCACTCAGGGTCTTTGGATCTTTGTGTGGGCTTTCTCACCTGTTTAAGCTGCAGCTCTGAGTTGACTCGGACGTTGCAGATCTCACAGTGGAAGGTGCGTTCCTGAGTGTTGGGGTCAGAAGACAGCTCCCCTCCCTGCTCCGAGCTGGGTTTAGGACCCAGGCGTGGGTACGCTTTAATGGGTCCCAGTCCACTCCGAGCCTCCAGAATGGTTTTATGTTTGGTACCTTTAAACAAAAAAAGAAGGTATAATATCCAATGGTGGTTGAGTCCATGTTACAGTGTAGTGCATATACTAAACACTAAATTGACATCATGGTTTGGTTAGATTAGGTTTTTAAATGCTGTTTTCAAGATCAAGAATGAACTTTGAACCTCAGCTTTTAAGCAAAAGTGGACGAGAATTCCTTAAAGTGCTTAAAAAATGGAAATCTCAACATCTGCAATTCCATGACAGCTAGGAAAACTCAAAGGATCATGTGGTATGACAGAAATCTCCAGAACAGCTACTTAATGGACCTTGTGGTGAGATTATTTGTGCTCAACTGGTGCATAGTTGTTTAAAAGTGCAGACAACAAATTCTAAAGCTGTCAATGTTATAAAACATATCCACTTCAAATAGGAGGGTATTACTGTAATTGCATTTACTGCGTGTACCAATATTTTAGTCTAGGTGGTAGGAGGTGAGGTTTTTTATCACCACCCATCTACACCTAGTCAAACCATGCAGTATTTAACCTGCTATTCGTACCACTAAGTGGCACTAATGCACCAGCTTTATTTTCAAACCTAAAATTTTTACATTTTTAAAGAGCCATGCTTCAGGGTTTCTGAAGTTGCTTCTAAGTGCATAATACATAATGCTGTTGTTTGTAGAGGTTTATTTCTCTCAAGATTGTGCAAGCTCTGTGACGTGATGTGCTACTGAATACGGTATGTGCACTCTGACAAAGCTGTATTGAAGTTACCTTTGTTATGTGCCTCCAGTTGTGAGAGAGAATTAACAGCAACTTTGCACAGGGAACAGTAGAGAAGCTTCTTGGCTTTCTCTTCCTCTGACTCTCCTGAAGGAAGGCTGGGTGCTGGGGACGGGGCGTTAGGAGGACCAGCCGCTGCTAGATCTGCAGGGAGAGTGCTCAGGGCGGCAGATGGGGAGGGGGAGGGTGGCAAAGGTGTGCTGACAGAAGGCAGGAGAAGACACTCTGCATCTACAGGGCTCAGTGTGGGTGTTGGAAGGTGGGTAGGGGTCAAAGGTAACTTGGTAGAGTTGGGAAAGGACTGGGTGTCATCTGTAAATGACACAAAGGTTTTAGGTTAAAGAATCATTTGTGGAAAGTCAACCATATCATTAACTTTTCAACCATGAGGACAATTATATAAAAGTGTAAAAAATAACATCTGTGCTCTGCCTCTCTGAGGTCGAATGCACACCTGTGTAATTCTTACATCTCTACTGAGTTTTTTTTTCTATTGTCATACCTCAACTCAATATTGAACTGTCATGAAATCTTAAATCTTTGTATCTGAGAAATGTATGCAGGTTGTTAAAAGAAATGTTTTATTCTTTTTTGTTGATCAGATTTGCAGGTTGAACTGCAAGTTCTGTTTAATTATATTAACACCACACTTCTTATTAGAAGGACACCAACACTCCTCTCTGGTTAGTTTCTATCCCATCACTTCACACAACAGCTGTGTTGTGCATATGTCCCATTTTGTGTGTGTGTGTGTGTGTGTGTGTGTGTGTGTGTGTGTGTGTGTGTGTGTGTGTGTGTGCGTGCGTGCGCGTGCGTGCGTGCGTGCGTGCGTGTGTGACATCATATGTCACAGGTGATGATCACCCTGCTTATTAGGATCAGACTCAGGGCTGGATGGCGAGGGGCCTGGTGGGGAGGGCGAAACAGTAGAGGGAGGGTGCTGCTTGTCGCCATCTTGGAGACGAGCTGTCTTGGATGTCTCGATCCCCTTCACCCTCCGAGCATGGCGGTTCCCCTTGTAGTGGGCTTCTGCCTGGCTCTGGCAGAGGAACAAGACATATCAGAGGTTTACATTAAATAAAATAAATTTGTGTTTAGTGAAGTGAACACACACTGCCATGTAGATGCTTTATATTAGCATTTTTGTCTTACTTGTATTTATTTGTTTGTGGTTACTTGTGCAGAAACATTTATATTCAGTAGCTGAAGGCTTGTCAGATGTTGAATACCAAGCAAATGCAAAAAAACACTTGCACTGAACACATTCAAATGTATCACCATGTGTCAACAAGAAGTGAACAAAACACCTACAATAATTCCCAAAATCTCTCTCCAGTTGATCTATCAAGTTACCATCAGTTGAAGACTGTGGTTGTGTTGATGTGTCATAACATAGCAGGAACTGAATGACCAAGGGTGCTTTGAGAACTTCGTTTTATTGATAACCAATAATTACTCAAAAATTCTAAAATATATTCTGGCACCCTGCGTTTTCGTTGCATTACAGTAATGGCTGTTGAGCTGATGGTTTGTGGGTCTGATGTGCTAATGCCAGGGAAGATTAGCCTCCAGAATATTCTCATCTTCCTTCACTACTGGTGTAATCACTGAACTGGCCTGCTGAGCTAATGATGATTATCGAGTGGTGGGATTATCTAAAATGGTCTGGAGGTCTGTGGGCGACCAGTGACAGTTGACAGTCAGCTACTGAGAGAGAAAAATGGAGCCAATCATGAAGAGTTTATGTCCACAAGTGTGTGTTTGCTGGCTTGTCCTTGTGTAATTGCACTAATTGCACAGGATCAGTTAAAACTCAGGAAATAGGAAATGTGTAGAGGAATGGACATTTCAGTAAGTCCTCAGTTAGGGGTAGAGTTTGAGTTTCATTTCCTCAGTTAATGAAATCCAACCCCATTTTTAATAATATTTATGGTTGGCATTTTTCAGCAGTAGCCATTCAATGTATTTACAATCTGTAATTACAACGTTGTTTATGCCGGATTCCCCCGGTGGATTCAAACTGCCCAATGGATTCACTGGAAACAATGCATGTATGTAATCCAGTATTAATGATTTTTTTAGTTTCATCTCGTTGATAACAGCCTCACTGTTTACTGTTCACTCTCGAATAATAATAATAGCTTGGATTTTTATAGCACCTTTCAAGGGACCCAAGGACGCTTTACATAGATGGTGGCAGAACAAATAACACAAACAAAAAATAGTGGTAGCAGTGTTTGCCGGGCAGGGATAACAGGATTTAACTGAGTTCATAGGCTGAGGTGGGTTTTCAGGAGTTTTTTGAAGATTGTCTGCAGCATTACGGATTTCTGATCGGGAAGAGTTCCAGAGAGTGGGGGCTGCCACGCTGAAGGCTCTGTTCCCCGAAGGTCTGCAGGTTGGTGTGGGTGGAGGAGGTCTGATAAGTACTGGGGGGTGAGGGCAAGTGATCTGTAGGTGAGTCGCATCAGAGCTTTATTACGGTGCCTGTAAAACAAACTGAACATTTCCTACTGCTGTTGCTTCACATTAAAAGCATTTAACTGGCAAAACACAGTCACAAGAAACTTAATGTATATATAAATATATATGCCACATAACGCCAAATAATGTTAGCTTCAGTATGTTAGCTGTATGGGTAGTCTACTCATATAATGGTAAGTTAGCAAGTTAACGTTACGTTGATCTGGATCAATGGAAGTACATTTCCAGTATAAAGCCTTACATCCGGGTCAGGCTTTGCCTTAATGATTGTAAGGATTTTCAAAGAATATGTTTACGGCATTTACTATATAACAGGAACGTTTTGGGACCGATTGGTGGGGATTGCTATGGACGAAGTACACAGTGATACACTGGTAAGAGCAAATTTTGTTAACCATGTATCCAGCTAATTTGAATAGCTTACGTTATCTTCATTTAATATTGTATGTGACGTTTTCGTTTGCGGGGTGCAAATGTTCCACCAAAAGTTCCTTCATGAGACTATTTTGCAGATATGTCAGCATCAGATGAAATCAAAGGAAAGAGTGAGGTGTTAGGGCACAAATATAGTTCATGTAAGCCCCTCACTAGTACTACAGTAACAAAAGATGTGTGACTATATGTGCATGTGTATGCACAAGCAGAGGCCTGCTGGGATTAGATAGGTTTCATTATGTCAATAACAAGCCTGGGGGAGCTGCATAAGGCGTGTGACAGGTACATGTTTGGGACTCTGCGTGGTGGCATGCTTCTCTGAGGCAAAGGGACCACTGGGACGTGTTTGGGATGCCTCTGTAAGCCTGAGGTATTAACTGCCAATGGTAGTTACCCATGTAGCCCTCATCCTGATTGGTGATGACAGAAAGGCAGATATAGCTCTGCCTGTGTAACCCAAATCCTTTGGCTGCTTCTACCCAAAGCCCTGCAATTAGACAAGGAGATGAAGCCCTACAACTCCACAAACAAATGACAGCAGAGAGCTCGAAAGGCAGAAATACTTAATGCTCCTTCTTCTCTTTGCAGTTCACACTTTGTGTTGCCATCCTTATTTTCCCCTTCTCTTGCTGTCACTACCAAGTGTTTTCTTTCTGCTTCAGCTTTGATACTTTCACTATCCCTGTGACCTTCATTGTCAGGTCTTAAGAAATCAATGAAGGCGTGCCATTAATTCAAGCATGAAAAGCTTGACAGCCTCGGAGGTGGGGGTGGAATGCAGCAGAAACAATAGTATGTAAAAGATTACGTATCCAATCTTTGGAGGAAAAGTGATAATGATAAAATATAAATGATCTTCAGCATACAGTAGTAGATAAAATGGGCTGAGAGAAGCTACGAAAGAGCCTATAGAAATTGAGATTAAGATGAATGAAGAAGCAGAGATGGGATTTAAGAGGGAGAAAATGAGAGCAAGTGAAAGTCCCTGAAATCCTTTTTCTCTCTAAGCAGGATATGCTTTGATGTTTTATCTATAAAGCGACAAAGGCACAGAAAGCAGAGAGAGTGGGTCTAGCAAATCTACTATATGGGGTACTGACAGCAGCGACAGGAAGAGGGGGTGGGAAGAAGCTGGAGAGGTGGAGAGAAGGAGAGGGTACAGATGATATAGTATACCCCACAGAGGGGAAAGCAGAAACATGAAAACTGATTAAAATGGTGAGCAAACTCACTTGCTGAACAGACAGGAGATATGAATGAAGCAAGGTTTGGTGTGGGCCTGAGAAGAACAAGAGGAGAGGGAAAGAAAGAGAGAGAGGTGTCCAGTATGGTACTGCAGTGGTGACGATGGCTAATGCAGCATGGTGTGACGTCAGCCTTGCAGCAGAGCTCAGCTAAACACTGGCAAGCTAATCTGTCCTCTGTGGCCTGAAATGAATTGCATAGTTATAATAATTACAACATGTGTGGCTACAGCGTAGAAGCAGTGAGAAGCACCTGCTTCTGAATAGCCACTATCAATCAATCCGCCGCTTTCACTTTGTGTAAATACTCGAGAACTCCCATTTATCCCCCTGCCTCCCTCAGACATAAACATGAAATGTTGGTATGGTTAATGTTCTTTGGTGGCGTATGACCTGAAGAAGACTTGATAAAAAATAATGAGTGTCTGCCTTTGAACTGCAGCGCAGCCCAAACAGCGTGAGTAAGCCAAGAACTGTACTGTAAGCAGAGTATTCCTTCATTATTAAAGAATGTCCATCGTGCTTTAAGCTCCCAGTCTCTCAGGTTACTGTGGAAAGTGCTGTAGAGCTGCAGCAGAGCAGATGCACACCGCGGCTCATAAGTAAAACAGCAGGCAGGACAAACAGGTGGCTCAGTATTAGACATCCCACTGCATCTCACAGACGTGACACCAGTTAGAGACACACACATGCATTTTCATACTTGCACATTCATATTTACATACCTATAGTATGTAAATATGTACATGCGTAAGCCACCCATACTCATGTTCTGTATCCCATGTAAATCATGTGAGAACATGCAGGTCTGAGCAGGGGAGATATAATTAAGCGGCCCCTCACAGAGAGAACAGGGCAGCGTTACACAAGTTTCAGATGACTCGCTCCCTGCCTGTGTCCTTTACACACCACTGCATTTAGAGTACAAGTATTTAGCGCTCCATCACTGGAATGCATTTATATTTTTAGCCAGGCTTGAATGTCAGGCTTTTGTTTGATTTCTACTCATGTTTAGGTTAGAGGTTACAGTGTAGGTCATAAACACCAGAATTTTTCCATCCGTAAAATCCCTTTCAATATTGATGAATACACATTACTCAAATTCAGATGTTTAGTTTCACTTTATAACAAATTCAGCTCAGGAAATTTGTCTTTTTTACACTTCTAATAGAATTGACGGTAGAAATTATTGTGAGCTGTTTTCTTGTGGGATCATTAGAGAGGCTATGCAGCGTCATCAAAAAAGTTGTAGTCCACCAGGAAATGTGCTATCTAATTTCTCCGTCTCAGACCATCAAAATATTTCCACTTCACGCATGTACTTACAAACACATACACACTGTAAAAGGCCCAGTACTTGACTCTTAACATGTCAGTCATGTCATCCAGTAGCCAGGTTTTAAATGTCCACATTATGAGCTATTTGCTTTTCAACTTCAGTCACCACTACTTCATTTTTAATGGGGACACTATAATCATTCCTCTAGAGTTTCATCACTTCTTTTTTATTTTGGTCCCTCTGCCTCATGTTAGCATAGGGCTGTCTGTCAAGTGAAATGCAGAATATGTGCTCCATCAGCTTTAAGGTAGCTCCGAGGACACGCTTGTGTTAGCTGTGGTTCATCCTCACACGTCTCACACCCCTCCATTAAAATCTTATCAGAGTGGATTTAAAAGCGTTATACTCAACACCTGAAATATGTTTTCCAAGCCTGACAGTTCAGACCAACAAAATCTCTGTACACTAAAATGAAAGGTTCTTTAAACTTTCTGATGCTTGCTTGCTGTCCTCTTTGCTTTTCTGACACAACATCCCCTTAAGCCTTTGGTACTAGAGTGCAGAAGGACATTAAAAATGATACTGGACAGTCAGAGAATAAATTAAGCAGGCAGGGATTTTCTCTGTCTTCCCCTGTCTCCCCCCCTTCCTGGACAGGCTAAAATTGGAGCTGAGAAACTGTGAACTAAGTTGTCACCTGCGCCAGCTGTACAGTCAATCACCAACTAACTTTGACTCCGGCCAACTAACTTTTTAGGTCTATGATTTAATGTGTCAAGAGTGCAGGTGCAAGGCTCTGAGACAGTTTGACTGTTCACCAAGTTCTGTTCCTCTTACTTACTGTTGCTACATTTGTGAAGCTGTCTGTTCTCATATGCAGTTTACAATGATAACGGCGGCAGATTAACCACTCAAAATGCTTGGTAATTTTCTCATTTTCATTTCCAGCCAGCATCTGTTGATTTTGGCAGCTGAAATGACAACTGTCTCTGGCCAAGCCCTCAGAATGGTGCTGGCTGTAAAGCAATTTTGGCATACTTCGAAATACTTTGTAGTACTTGGTAGTTGGTCAATGATGTGCTTGGTTGCTATTGTCACTACCCGATCCATACTGGAGACCCATTTAGGTCCTATCCCCTGACCAGTGGGCTATTCTGACCCTAACTATTCGAGGTCAATGCCTAACCTCAACCATCTATACACTAGAATAGATGGTGTAGAACAAATCGGGTTTCCAGTAATGATCAGCTAGTTAGCCGGACATGTTAACATTTGTAGCTAACATTTGAGCACATTAAAACACTGTTTAATCCATTTTTGTTTACACTTTTGCATATGTGATTTTAGTTTGGGAAAGGCTATAAGAGAGACAACACCCTCCAACCTCTTTAAATGCTAAGTACCACTCTAGCTACTGCCCTGTGCACAGCGCTTTGTCATTTTTTCAGAAATCCAAAGCTTGACAGACCTGCTGTGCCAGCTACTAGAAAAGCAAACCCTTCATTTGAAGTATTAAAGGTTTCATACCTCTGAGTTGAAGCGTATTTGACAGACGTTGCAGGAGATGATTTGCCGCTTTGTCTTCACCATAGGTGGACCGAAGGTGTGTG